>NW_022155018.1:0-25208 GCF_001633185.2 Quercus lobata | reverse complement strand
AAATTCAAAAAATAAATGCAAAAAAAATTTTAAAAATTAAAAAAGATCATTCAGGCTTCATTTCAAGACGAAACGGGTCAGCACAGGCTGAAAAATTGAGAACAAAAATAATTTCCTTCCTATCCGTTCGAACCCGACACGAGTTAGAAAATTCAAAAAATAAATGCAAAAAAATTTTAAAAATTAAAAAACATCATCCAGGCTTCATTTCAAGACGAAACGGGTCAGGAAAGGCCGAAAAATTGAGAACAAAAATAATTTCCTTCCTATCCGTTCGAACCCGACCCGGGCTAGAAAATTCAAAACATAAATGCAAAAAAATATTAAAAATTAAAAAACATCACAGACAGAAAAATCGAGAACAAAAACAATTTCCTTCCTATCCGTTCGAACCCGACCCGAGATAGCAAATTCAAAAAATAAATGCAAAAAAATTTTAAAAATTAAAAAACATCATCCAGGCTTCATTACAAGACGAAACGGGTCAGGAAAGGGCAAAAAATTGAGAACAAAAATAATTTCCTTCCGATCCGTTCGAACTCGACCGGAGCTACAAATTCAAAAAATAAATGCAAAAAAATTCTAAAAATTAAAAAACATCATCCAGGGTTCATTTCAAGACCATACGGGCCAGGATAAGCCGTAAAATAGAGAACAAAAATAGTTTCCTTCCGACCCGTTCGAACTCGGCCCGAGTTAGAAAATTCTAAAATAAATGCAAAAAAATTTTAAAAATTAAAAAACATCATGCAGGCTTCATTTCAAGACGAAACGGGTCAAGACAGGCCGAAAAATCAAGAACGAAAAAAATTTCCTTCCTATCCTTTCAAACCCGACACGAGTTAGAAAATTCAAAAACAAATGCAAAATAATTTTACAAATTGAAAAACATCATCCAGGCTTCATTTCAATACGAAACGGGTCAGGACAGGCCGAACAATTGAGAATAAAAATAATTTCCTTCCTATCCGTTCGAACCCGACCCGAGCTAGAAAATTCAAAAAATAAATGAAAAAAATTTTAAAAATTAAAAAACCTCATTCAGGCTTCATTTCAAGACGAAATGGGTCAGCACAGGCCGAAAAATCGAGAACAAAAATAATTTCCTTCCGACCCGTTCGAACCCGGCCCGAGTTAGAAAATTCGAAAATAAATGCAAAAAAATTTTAAAAATTAAAAAACATCATCCAGGCTTCATTACAAGAACATATGGGCCAGGAGAGGCCGAAAAATAGAGAGCAAAATTAATTTCCTTCCTACCCGTTCGAACCCGGCCCGATTTAGAAAATTCAAAAATAAATGCAAAATAATTTTAAAAATTAAAAAACATCATCCAGGCTTCATTTCAAGACGAAACGGGTCAGGACAGCCCGAACAATTGAGAACAAAAATAATTTCCGTCCGATCCGTTCGAACTCGACCGGAGCTACAACTTCAAAAAATAAATGCAAAAAAATTCTAAAAATTAAAAAACATCATCCAGGGTTCATTTCAAGACCATACGGGTCAGCACAGGCTGAAAAATCGGAGAACAAAAAAAAATTTCCTTCCTATCTCGTTCGAACCCGACCACGAGTTACGAATTCAAAAATAAATGCAAAAAAATTTTAAAATAAAAAAGATCATCCAGCTTTCATTTCAAGACGAAACAAGGTCAGGACAGCCGAAAAATTGAGAACAAAAATAATTTCCTTCCTATCCTTCGAACCAGCCGACCGAGCTAGAAATTCAAAAATAAATGCAAAAAAATTTTAAAAATTAAAAAAATATCAGCCAGGCTCATTTCAAGACGAAAAAACGGGCAGGAAGGCCGCAAAATTGAGAACAAAAATAATTTCCTCCCTATCCGTTCGAACCCGACCCGGGCTAGAAAATTCAAAACATAAATGCAAAAAAATATTAAAAATTAAAAAACATCACAGACCGAAAAATCGAGAACAAAAACAATTTCCTTCCTATCCGTTCGAAAATTCAAAAAATAAATGCAAAAAAATTTTAAAAATTAAAAAACATCATCCAGGCTTCATTTCATGACGAAACGGGTCAGGACAGGGCGAAAAATTGAGAACAAAAATAATTTCCTTCCTACCCGTTCGAACCCGGCCCGAGTTCGAAAATTCTAAAATAAATTCCAAAAAATTTTAAAAATTAAAAAACATCATCCAGGCTTCATTACAAGACGAAACGGGTCAGGACAGGGCAAAAAATTGAGAACAAAAATAATTTCCTTCTGATCCGTTCGAACTCGAACCGAGCTACAAATTCAAAAAATAAATGCAAAAAAATTCTAAAAATTAAAAAACATCATCCAGGGTTCATTTCAAGACCATACGGGCCAGGATAGGTCGAAAAATAGAGAACAAAAATAGTTTCCTTCCGACCCGTTCGAACTCGGCCCGAGTTAGAAAATTCTAAAATAAATGCAAAAAAATTTTAAAAATTAAAAAACATCATCCAGGCTTCATTTCAAGACGAACGGGTCAAGACAGGCCGAAAATCAAGAACGAAAAAAATTTCCTTCCTATCCTTTTCAACCCGACACGAGTTAGAAAATTTCAAAAAACAAATGCAAAATAATTTACAAATTGAAAACATCATCCAGGCTTCGTTTCAATACGAACGGGTCAGGACAGGCCGAACAATTGAGATAAAAAATAATTTCTTCCTATCCGTTGAACCCGGCCGAAGCTAAAAATTTCAAAAAAATAAATGCCCAAAAAATTTTTAAAAATTAAAAAACCTCTTCAGGCTTCATCAAGACGAAACGGGTCAAGCACAGGCCGAAAAATCGAGAACAAAAATAATTTTCTTTCCACCCGTTCGAACCCGGGCCGAGCTTAGAAATTCAAAATAAATGCAAAAAAAATTCTAAAAATTAAAAAAAAACATCATCTAGGGTTCATTTCAAACCATATGGGCCAGGATGGCCGAAAATAGAGAGCCCAAAATTAATTTCCTTCCTACCCGTTCGAACCCGGGCCCGATTTAGAAAATCAAAAATAAATGCAGCAAAATAATTTTAAAAATTAAAAAACATCATCCAGGCTTCATTTCAAGACGAAACGGGTCAGGACAGCCCGAACAATTGAGAACAAAAATAATTTCCTTCCTATCCGTTCGAACCCGACCCGAGCGAGAAAATTCAAAAAATAAATGCAAAGAAATTTTAAAAATTAAAAAACATCATTCAGGCTTCATTTCAAGACGAATCGGGTCAGCACAGGCTAAAAAATCGAGAACAAAAAAAATTTCCTTGCTATCCGTTCGAACCCGACACGAGTTAGAATATTCAAAAAATAAATGCAAAAAAATTTTAAAAATTAAAAAATATCATCCAGGCTTCATTTCAAGACGAAACAGGTCAGGACAGGCCGAAAAATTGAGAACAAAAATAATTTCCTTCCTATCCGTTCGAACCCGACCCGAGCTAGAAAATTCAAAAACTAAAATGCAAAAAATTTTAAAAAATAAAAAACACATCATCCAGGCTTCAATTTCAAGACGAAACGGGTCAGGAAAGGCCGAAAAATTGAGAACAAAATAATTTCCTTTTCCTTCCGTTCGAACCCGACCCGGGCTAGAAAAAATTCAGAAACATAAATGCAAAAAAATATAAAAATAAAAAACATCCACAGACCGAAAATCAGAACAAAAAAAACAATTTCCTTCCTATTCCGTTCGAACCCACCCGAGATAGTAAAATTCAAAAAATAAATGCAAAAAATTTTAAAAAAATTAAAAAAAACATCATCCAGGCTTCATTTCAAGCGAAAAACGGTCGGACAGCCCGAAAAATGAGACAAAAATAATTTCCTTCCTACCCTTCTCGAACACGGCGCCGAGTTCGAAAATTTCTAAAATAAATGCAAAAAAATTTTTAAAAATAAAAAAAACATCATCCAGGCTTCATTTTCAAGACGAAACGGGTCAGGACAGGCCGAAAATTGAGAACAAAAATCGAGAACAAAAAAAATTTCCTTCCTATCCGTTCGAACCCGACACGAGTTAGAAAATTCAAAAAATAAATTGAAAAAAATTCTAAAAATTAAAAAATATCATCCAGGGTCCATTTCAAGACCATACAGGCCAGGATAGGCCGAAAAATAGAACAAAAATAATTTCCTTCCTACCCGTTCGAACCCGGCCCGAGTTAGAAAATTCGAAAATACATGCAAAAAAATTTTAAAAATTAAAAAACATCATCCAGGCTTCATTTCAAGACAAAACGGGTCAGGACACACCGAAAAATTGAGAACAAAAATAATTTCCTTCCTACCCGTTCGAACCCGGGCCGAGTTAGAAAATTCGAAAATAAATGCAAAAAAATTCTAAAAAATAAAAAATATCATCCGGGGTTCACTTCATGACCATACGGGCCAGGATAGACCGAAAAATAGAGAACAAAAATAATTTCCTTCCTACCCGTTCGAACCCGGCCCGAGTTAGAAAATTCGAAAATAAATGCAAAAAAATTTTAAAAATTAAAAAACATCATCCAGGCTTCATTTCAAGACGAAACGGTTCAGGAAATACCGAAAAATTTATAACAAAAATAATTCCCTTCCTAACCGTTCGAACCCGGGCCGAGTTAGAAAATTCGAAAATAAATGAAAAAAAAATTCTAAAAATTAAAAAACATCATTCAGGCTTCATTACAAGACGAAACGGGTCAGGACAGGCCGAAAAATTGAGAACAAAAATAATTTCCTTCCTATCCGTTCGAACCCGACCCGAGCTAGAAAATTCAAAAAATAAATGCAAAAAAATTTTAAAAATTAAAAAACATCATTCAGACTTCATTTCAAGACGAAACGGGTCAGCACAGGCCGAAAAATCGAGAACAAAAAAAATTTCCTTCCTATCCGTTCCAACCCGACCCGAGTTAGAAAATTCAAAAAATAAATGCAAAAAAATTTTAAAAATTAAAAAACATCATCCAAGCCTCATTTCAAGAAGAAAAGGGTCAGGACAGCCCGAAAAATTGAGAACAAAAATAATTTCCTTCCTATCCGTTCGAACCCGACCCGAGCAAGAAAATTCAAATAATAAATGCAAAAAAATTTTAAAAATTAAAAAACATCATCCAGGTTTCATTTGAAGACCATACGGGCCAAGATAGGCCGAAAAATAGAGAACAAAAATAATTTCCTTCCTACCCGTTCGAAACCGGCCCGAGTTCGAAAATTCAAAAATAAATGCAAAAAAATTTTAAAAATTAAAAAACATCATCCGGGCTTCATTTCAAAACGAAACGGGTAAGGACAGGCTGAGAAATTGAGAACAAAAATAATTTCCTTCCTATCCGTTCGAACCCGAACCGAGCTAGAAAATTCAAAAAATAAATGCAAAAAAATTTTAAAAATTAAAAGCATCATCCAGGCTTCATTTCAAGACGAAAAAGATCGGCACAGGGCGAAAAATCGAGGACAAAAAAAATTTTCTTCCTATCTGTTGGAACCCGACACGAGTTAGAAAATTCAAAAATAAATGCAAAAAAATTTTAAAAATTAAAAAACATCATCCAGGCTTCATTTCAAGAAGAAAAGGGTCAGGACAGCCCGAAAAATTGAGAACAAAAATAATTTCCTTCCTATCCGTTCGAAGCCGACCCGAGCTAGAAAATTCAAAAAATAAATGCCAAAAAATTTTAAAAATTGAAAAACATCATCCAGGTTTCATTTCAAGACCATACGGGCCAGGATAGGCCGAAAAATAGAGAACAAAAATAATTTCCTTCCTACCCGTTCGAAACCGGCCCGAGTTCGAAAATTCAAAAATAAATGCAAAAAAATTTTAAAAATTAAAAAACATCATCCGGGCTTCATTTCAAGACGAAACGGGTAAGGACAGGCCGAGAAATTGAGAACAAAAATAATTTCCTTCCTATCCGTTCGAACCCGACACGAGTTAGAAAATTCAAAAAATAAATTGAAAAAAAATTCTAAAAATTAAAAATATCATCCAGGGTCCATTTCAAGACCATACGGGCCAGGATAGGCCGAAAAATAGAGAACAAAAATAATTTCCTTCCTACCCGTTCGAAACCGGCCCGAGTTCGAAAATTCAAAAATAAATGCATTTTAAAAATTAAAAAACATCATCCAGGCTTCATTTCAAGACGAAACGGGTTAGGAAAGGCCGAAAAATTGAGAATAAAAATAATTTCCTTCCTATCCGTTCGAACCCGACCCGAGTTAGAAAATTCAAAAAATAAATGCAAAAAAATTTTAAAAATTAAAAAATATCATCCAGGCTTCATTTCAAGACGAAACAGGTCAGGAAAGGCCGAAAAATTGAGAATAAAATAATTTCCTTCCTATCCGTCGAACCCGACCCGAGCTAGAAAATTCAAAAAATAAATGCAAAAAAATTTTAAAAATTAAAAAACATCATCCAGGCTTCATTTCAAGACGAAACGGGTCAGGAAAGGCCGAAAAATTGAGAATAAAAATAATTTGCTTCCTATCCGTTCGAACCCGACCCGGGCTAGAAAATTCAAAACATAAATGCAAAAAAATATTAAAAATTAAAAAACATCACAGACCGAAAAATCGAGAACAAAAACAATTTCCTTCCTATCCGTTCGAACCCGACCCGAGAAAGAAAATTCAAAAAATAACTGCAAAAAAATTTTAAAAATTAAAAAACATCATCCAGGCTTCATTTCAAGACGAAACGGGTCAGGACAGAGCGAAAAATTGAGAACAAAAATAATTTCATTCCTACCCGTTCGAACCCGGCCCGAGTTCGAAAATTCTAAAATAAATGCAAAAAAATTTTAAAAATAAAAAAACATCACCCAGGCTTCATTTCAAGATAAAACGGGTCAGGACACACCGAAAAATTGAGAACAAAAATAATTTCCTTCCTACCCGTTCGAACCCGGGCCGAGTTAGAAAATTCGGAAATAAATGTAAAAAAATTCTAAAAAATAAAAAATATCATCCAGGGTTTATTTCATGACCATACGGGCCAGGATAGGCCGAAAAATGGAGAACAAAAATAATTTCCTTCCTACACGTTCGAACCCGGCCCGAGTTAGAAAATTTGAAAATAAATGCAAAAAAATTTTAAAAATTAAAAAACATCATCCAGGCTTCATTACAAGACGAAACGGGTCAGGACAGGGCAAAAAATTGAGAACAAAAATAATTTCCTTCCGATCCGTTCGAACTCGACCCGAGCTACAAATTCAAAAAATAAATGCAAAAAAATTCTAAAAATTAAAAAACATCATCCAGGGTTCATTTCAAGACCATACGGGCCAGGATAGGCCGAAAAATAGAGAACAAAAATAGTTTCCTTCCGACCCGTTCGAACTCGGCCCGAGTTAGAAAATTCTAAAATAAATGCAAAAAAATTTTAAAAATTAAAAAACATCATCCAGGCTTCATTTCAAGACGAAACGGGTCAAGACAGGCCGAAAAATCAAGAACGAAAAAAATTTCCTTCCTATCCTTTCAAACCCGACACGAGTTAGAAAATTCAAAAACAAATGCAAAATAATTTTACAAATTGAAAAACATCATCCAGGCTTCATTTCAATACGAAACGGGTCAGGACAGGCCGAACAATTGAGAACAAAAATAATTTCCTTCCTATCCGTTCGAACCCGACCCGAGCTAGAAAATTCAAAAAATAAATGCAAAGAAATTTTAAAAATTAAAAAACATCATTCAGGCTTCATTTCAAGACGAAACGGGTCAGCACAGGCTGAAAAATCGAGAACAAAAAAAATTTCCTTCCTATCCGTTCGAACCCGACACGAGTTAGAAAATTCAAAAATAAATGCAAAAAAATATTAAAAATTAAAAAACATCATCCAGGCTTAATTTGAAGACGAAACGGGTCAGCACAGACCGAAAAATCGAGAACAAAAAAAATTTCCTTCCTATCCGTTCGAACCCGACACGAGTTAGAAAATTCAAAAAATAAATTGAAAAAAAATTCTAAAAATTAAAAAATATCATCCAGGGTCCATTTCAAGACCATACAGGCCAAGATAGGCCGAAAAATAGAGAACAAAAATAATTTCCTTCCTACCCGTTTAAACCCGGCCCGAGTTAGAAAATTCGAAAATACATGCTAAAAAATTTTAAAAATTAAAAAACATCATCCAGGCTTCATTTCAAGACAAAACGGGTCAGGACACACCGAAAAATTGAGAACAAAAATAATTTCCTTCCTACCCGTTCGAACCCGGGCCGAGTTAGAAAATTCAAAAATAAATGCAAAAAAATTCTAAAAAATAAAAAATATCATCCGGGGTTCATTTCATGACCATACGGGCCAGGATAGGCCGAAAAATAGAGAACAAAAATAATTTCCTTCCTACCCGTTCGAAACCGGCCCGAGTTCGAAAATTCAAAAATAAATGCAAAAAAATTTTAAAAATTAAAAAACATCATCCGGGCTTCATTTCAAAACGAAACGGGTAAGGACAGGCCGAAAAATTGAGAACAAAAATAATTTCCTTCCTATCCGTTCGAACCCGAACCGAGCTAGAAAATTCAGAAAATAAATGCAAAAAAATTTTAAAAATTAAAAGCATCATCCAGGCTTCATTTCAAGACGAAAAAGATCGGCACAGGGCGAAAAATCGAGGACAAAAAAAATTTTCTTCCTATCTGTTGGAACCCGACACGAGTTAGAAAATTCAAAAATAAATGCAAAAAAATTTTAAAAATTAAAAAACATCATCCAGGCTTCATTTCAAGAAGAAAAGGGTCAGGACAGCCCGAAAAATTGAGAACAAAAATAATTTCCTTCCTATCCGTTCGAAGCCGACCCGAGCTAGAAAATTCAAAAAAAAAATGCCAAAAAATTTTAAAAATTGAAAAACATCATCCAGGTTTCATTTCAAGACCATACGGGCCAGGATAGGCTGAAAAATAGAGAACAAAAATAATTTCCTCCCTACCCGTTCGAAACCGGCCCGAGTTCGAAAATTCAAAAATAAATGCAAAAATATTTTAAAAATTAAAAAACATCATCCAGGCTTAATTTCAAGACGAAACGGGTCAGCACAAACCGAAAAATCAAGAACAAAAATAATTTCCTTCATATCCGTTCGAACCCGACCCGAGATAGAAAATTCAAAAAATAATTGCAAAAAAATTTTAAAAATTAAAAAAAATCATCCAGGCTTCATTTCAAGACGAAACGGGTCAGGACAGGCCGAAAAATTGAGAACAAAAATAATTTCCTCCTATCCGTTCGACCCGACCCGAGCTAGAAAATTCAAAAAATAAATGCAAAAAAAATTTTAAAAATTAAAAAACATTATCCAGGCTTCATTCAAGACGAAACGGGTCAGGATAGGCCGAAAAATTGAGAACAAAAATAATTTCCTTCCTATCCGTTCGAACCGACCCGAGCTAGAAAATTTAAAAAATAAATGCAAAAAAATTCTAAAAATTAAAAAACATCATCCAGGGTTCATTTCAAGACCATACGGGCCAGGATAGGCCGAAAAACAGAGAACAAAAATAATTTCCTTCCTACCCGTTCGAACCCGATCCGAGTTAGAAAATTCTTAAATAAATGCAAAAAAATTTTAAAAATTAAAAAACATCATCCAGGCTTCATTTCAAGACGAAACGGGTCAGGACAGGCCGAAAAAAGAGAACAAAAATAATTTCCTTCCTATCCGTTCGAACCCGACCCGGGCTAGAAAATTCAAAAATAAACGCAAAAAAATTTTAAAAATATAAAAACATCATCCAGGCTTCATTTCAAGACGAAACGGGTCAGAACAGGGCGAAAAATTGGGAACAAAATTAATTTCCTTCCTACCCGTTCGAACCCGGCCCGAGTTCGAAAATTCTAAAATAAGTGCAAAAAAATTTTAAAAATTAAAAAACATCATCCAGGCTTCATTTCAAGACGAAACGGGTCAGGACAGGCCGAAAAATTGAGAACAAAAATAATTTCCTTCCTATCCGTTCGAACGCGACCCGGGCTAGAAAATTCAAAAAATAAATGCAAAAAAATATTAAAAATTAAAAAACATCATCCAGGCTTAATTTCAGGATGAAACGGGTCAGCACAGGCCGAAAAATCGAGAACAAAAAAAATTTCCTTTCTATCCGTTCGAACCCGACACGAGTTAGAAAATTCAAAAAATAAATTGAAAAAAAATTCTAAAAATTAAAAAATATCATCCACGGTCCATTTCAAGACCATACAGGACAGGATAGGCCGAAAAATAGAGAACAAAAAAAATTTCCTTCCTACCCGTTCGAACCCGGCCCGAGTTAGAAAATTCGAAAAAACATGCAAAAAAATTTTAAAAATTAAAAAACATCATCCTGGCTTCATTTCAAGACAAAACGGGTCAGGACACACCGAAAAATTGAGAACAAAAATAATTTCCTTCCTACCCATTCGAACCCGGGCCGAGTTAGAAAATTCGGAAATAAATGTAAAAAAATTCTAAAAAATAAAAAATATCATCCAGGGTTTATTTCATGACCATACGGGCCAGGATAGGCCGAAAAATGGAGAACAAAAATAATTTCCTTCCTACCCGTTCGAACCCGGCCCGAGTTAGAAAATTCGAAAATAAATGCAAAAAAATTTTAAAAATTAAAAAACATCATCCAGGCTTCATTACAAGACGAAACGGGTCAGGACAGGGCAAAAAATTGAGAACAAAAATAATTTCCTTCCGATCCGTTCGAACTCGACCCGAGCTACAAATTCAAAAAATAAATGCAAAAAAATTCTAAAAATTAAAAAACATCATCCAAGGTTCATTTCAAGACCATACGGGCCAGGATAGGCCGAAAAATAGAGAACAAAAATAGTTTCCTTCCGACCCGTTCGAACTCGGCCCGAGTTAGAAAATTCTAAAATAAATGCAAAAAAATTCTAAAAATTAAAAAACATCATCCAGGCTTCATTTCAAGACGAAACGGGTCAAGACAGGATGAAAAATCAAGAACGAAAAAAATTTCCTTCCTATCCTTTCAAACCCGACACGAGTTAGAAAATTCAAAAACAAATGCAAAATAATTTTACAAATTGAAAAACATCATCCAGGCTTCATTTCAATACGAAACGGGTCAGGACAGGCCGAACAATTGAGAACAAAAATAATTTCCTTCCTATCCGTTCGAACCCGACCCGAGCTAGAAAATTCAAAAAATAAATGCAAAGAAATTTTAAAAATTAAAAAACATCATTCAGGCTTCATTTCAAGACGAAACGGGTCAGCACAGGCTGAAAAATCGAGAACAAAAAAAATTTCCTTCCTATCCGTTCGAACCCGACACGAGTTAGAAAATTCAAAAAATAAATGCAAAAAAATTTTAAAAATTAAAAAATATCATCCAGGCTTCATTTCAAGACGAAACAGGTCAGGACAGTCCGAAAAATTGAGAACAAAAATAATTTCCTTCCTATCCGTTCGAACCCGACCCGAGCTAGAAAATTCAAAAAATAAATGCAAAAAAATATTAAAAATTAAAAAACATCATCCAGGCTTAATTTCAAGACGAAACGGGTCAGCACAGACCGAAAAATCGAGAACAAAAAAAATTTCCTTCCTATCCATTTTCAAAAAATAAATTGAAAAAAAATTCTAAAAATTAAAAAATATCATCTACCCATTAGGCCGAAAAATAGAACCCGTTTAAACCCGGCCCGAGTTAGAAAATTCGAAAATACATGCTAAAAAATTTTATAAATTAAAAAACATCATCCAGGCTTCATTTCAAGACAAAACGGGTCAGGACACACCGAAAAATTGAGAACAAAAATAATTTCCTTCCTACCCGTTCGAACCCGGGCCGAGTTAGAAAATTCAAAAATAAATGCATTTCAAGAAAAGGACAGCCGAAAAATTGAGAACAAAAATAATTTCCTTCCTATCCGTTCGAACCCGACCCGAGTAGAAAATTCAAAAAATAAATGCAAAAAAATTTAAAAATTGAAAAACATCGGGGTTCATTTCATGACCATACGGGCCAGGATAGGCCGAAAAATAGAGAACAAAAATAATTTCCTTCCTACCCGTTCGAAACCGGCCCGAGTTCGAAAATTCAAAAATAAATGCAAAAAAATTTTAAAAATTAAAAAACATCATCCGGGCTTCATTTCAAAACGAAACGGGTAAGGACAGGCCGAAAAATTGAGAACAAAAATAATTTCCTTCCTATCCGTTCGAACCCGAACCGAGCTAGAAAATTCAGAAAATAAATGCAAAAAAATTTTAAAAATTAAAAGCATCATCCAGGCTTCATTTCAAGACGAAAAAGATCGGCACAGGGCGAAAAATCGAGGACAAAAAAAATTTTCTTCCTATCTGTTGGAACCCGACACGAGTTAGAAAATTCAAAAATAAATGCAAAAAAATTTTAAAAATTAAAAAACATCATCCAGGCTTCATTTCAAGAAGAAAAGGGTCAGGACAGCCCGAAAAATTGAGAACAAAAATAATTTCCTTCCTATCCGTTCGAACCGACCCGAGCTAGAAAATTCAAAAAATAAATGCAAAAAAATTTTAAAAATTAAAAAACCAGAGACGAAACGGGTCAGGACAAAAAATTGAGAACAAAAATAATTTCCTTCCTAAACCCGACCCGAGCTAGAAAATTTAAAAAATAAATGCAAAAAAATTCTAAAAATTAAAAAACATCATCCAGGGTTCATTTCAAGACCATACGGGCCAGGATAGGCCGAAAAACAGAGAACAAAAATAATTTCCTTCCTACCCGTTCGAACCCGGCCCGAGTTAGAAAATTCTTAAATAAATGCAAAAAAATTTTAAAAATTAAAAAGCATCATCCAGGCTTCATTTCAAGACGAAACGGGTCAGGACAGGCCGAAAAATTGAGATCAAAAATAATTTCCTTCCTATCCGTTCGAACCCGACCCGGGCTAGAAAATTCAAAAAATAAACGCAAAAAAATTTTAAAAATATAAAAACATCATTCAGGCTTCATTTCAAGACGAAACGGGTCAGAACAGGGCGAAAAATTGGGAACAAAATTAATTTCCTTCCTACCCGTTCGAACCCGGCCCGAGTTCGAAAATTCTAAAATAAGTGCAAAAAAATTTTAAAAATTAAAAAACATCATCCAGGCTTCATTTCAAGACGAAACGGGTCAAGGACAGGCCGAAAAATTGAGAACAAAAATAATTTCCTTCCTATCCGTTCGAACGCGACCCGGGCTAGAAAATTCAAAAAATAAATGCAAAAAAATATTAAAAATTAAAAAACATCATCCAGGCTTAATTTCAGGACGAAACGGGTCAGCACAGGCCGAAAAATCGAGAACAAAAAAAATTTCCTTTCTATCCGTTCGAACCCGACACGAGTTAGAAAATTCAAAAAATAAATTGAAAAAAAATTCTAAAAATTAAAAAATATCATCCACGGTCCATTTCAAGACCATACAGGACAGGATAGGCCGAAAAATAGAGAACAAAAATAATTTCCTTCCTACCCGTTCGAACCCGGCCCGAGTTAGAAAATTCGAAAAAACATGCAAAAAAATTTTAAAAATTAAAAAACATCATCCTGGCTTCATTTCAAGACAAAACGGGTCAGGACACACCGAAAAATTGAGAACAAAAATAATTTCCTTCCTACCCATTCGAACCCGGGCCGAGTTAGAAAATTCGGAAATAAATGTAAAAAAATTCTAAAAAATAAAAAATATCATCCAGGGTTTATTTCATGACCATACGGGCCAGGATAGGCCGAAAAATGGAGAACAAAAATAATTTCCTTCCTACCCGTTCGAACCCGGCCCGAGTTAGAAAATTCGAAAATAAATGCAAAAAAATTTTAAAAATTAAAAAACATCATCCAGGCTTCATTACAAGACGAAACGGGTCAGGACAGGGCAAAAAATTGAGAACAAAAATAATTTCCTTCCGATCCGTTCGAACTCGACCCGAGCTACAAATTCAAAAAATAAATGCAAAAA
The DNA here is from genome assembly GCF_001633185.2 of Quercus lobata. Classification (NCBI taxonomy): domain Eukaryota; kingdom Viridiplantae; phylum Streptophyta; class Magnoliopsida; order Fagales; family Fagaceae; genus Quercus; species Quercus lobata. The sequence goes on along the minus strand of NW_022155018.1, from coordinate 11,271 downwards.
AATTCTAAAAATTAAAAAACATCATCCAGGTTCATTTCAAGACCATACGGGCCAGGATAGGCCGAAAAATAGAGAACAAAAATAGTTTCCTTCCGACCCGTTCGAACTCGGCCCGAGTTAGAAAATTCTAAAATAAATGCAAAAAAATTTTAAAAATTAAAAAACATCATCCAGGCTTCATTTCAAGACGAAACGGGTCAAGACAGGCCGAAAAATCAAGAACGAAAAAAATTTCCTTCCTATCCTTTCAAACCAGACACGAGTTAGAAAATTCAAAAACAAATGCAAAATAATTTTACAAATTGAAAAACATCATCCAGGCTTCATTTCAATACGAAACGGGTCAGGACAGGCCGAACAATTGAGAACAAAAATAATTTCCTTCCTATCCGTACGAACCCGACCCGAGCTAGAAAATTCAAAAAATAAATGCAAAGAAATTTTAAAAATTGAAAAACATCATCCAGGTTTCATTTCAAGACCATACGGGCCAGGATAGGCCGAAAAATAAAGAACAAAAATAATTTCCTTCCTACCCGTTCGAAACCGGCCCGAGTTCGAAAATTCAAAAATAAATGCAAAAAAATTTTAAAAATTAAAAAACAGCATCCAGGCTTCATTTCAAAACGAAACGGGTTAGAACAGGGCGAAAAATTGAGGACAAAATTAATTTCCTTCCTACCCGTTCGAACCCGGCCCGAGTTCGAAAATTCTAAAATAAATGCAAAAAAATTTTAAAAATTAAAAAACATCATCCAGGCTTCATTTCAAGACGAAACGGTTCAGGACAGGCCGAAAAATTGAGAACAAAAATAATTTCCTTCCTATCCGTTCGAACGCGACCCGGGCTAGAAAATTCAAAAAATAAATGCAAAAAAATATTAAAAATTAAAAAACATCATCTAGGCTTAATTTCAAGACGAAACGGGTCAGCACAGGCCGAAAAATTGAGAACAAAAAAAATTTCCTTCCTATCCGTTCGAACCCGACACGAGTTAGAAAATTCAAAAAATAAGGGCAAAAAAATTTTAAAAATTAAAAAAAATCACCCAGGCTTCATTTCAAGACGAAACGGGTCAGAACAGGCCGAAAAATTGAGAACAAAAATAATTTCCTTCCTATCCGTTCGAATTCGACCCGAGCTAGAAAATTCAAAAAATAAATGCAAAAAAATTTTAAAAATTAAAAAACATCATCCAGGCTTCATTTCAAGAAGAAAAGGGTCAGGACAGCCCGAAAAATTGAGAACAAAAATAATTTCCTTCCTATCCGTTCGAACCCGACCCGAGCTAAATTAAAAAATAAATGCAAAAAAATTTTAAAAATTGAAAAACATCATCCAGGTTTCATTTTGAGACCATACGGCCGATAGGCCGAAAAATAGAAACAAAAAATTTCCTTCTACCCGTTCGAAACCGGCCCGAGTTCGAAAATTCAAAAATAAATGCAAAAAAATTTTAAAAATTAAAAAACATCATCCGGGCTTCATTTCAAAACGAAACGGGTAAGGACAGGCCGAAAAATTGAGAACAAAAATAATTTCCTTCCTATCCGTTCGAACCCGACCCGAGCTAGAAAATTCAAAAAATAAATGCAAAAAAATTTTAAAAATTAAAAAACATCATCCAGGCTTCCATTCAAGACGAAACGGGTTAGGACAGGCCGAAAAATCGAGACCAAAAAAAATTTCCTTCCAATCCGGTCGAACCCGACACGAGTTAGAAAATTCTTAAATAAATGCAAAAAAATTTTAAAAATTAAAAAACATTATCCAGGCTTCATTTCAAGACGAAACGGGTCAGGACAGGCCGAAAAATTGAGAACAAAAATAATTTCCTTCCTATCCGTTCGAACCCGACCCGAGCTAGAAAATTTAAAAAATAAATGCAAAAAAATTCTAAAAATTAAAAAACATCATCCAGGGTTCATTTCAAGACCATACGGGCCAGGATAGGCCGAAAAACAGAGAACAAAAATAATTTCCTTCCTACCCGTTCGAACCCGGCCCGAGTTAGAAAATTCTTAAATAAATGCAAAAAAATTTTAAAAATTAAAAAGCATCATCCAGGCTTCATTTCAAGACGAAACGGGTCAGGACAGGCCGAAAAATTGAGAACAAAAATAATTTCCTTCCTATCCGTTCGAACCCGACCCGGGCTAGAAAATTCAAAAAATAAACGCAAAAAAATTTTAAAAATATAAAAACATCATCCAGGCTTCATTTCAAGACGAAACGGGTCAGAACAGGGCGAAAAATTGGGAACAAAATTAATTTCCTTCCTACCCGTTCGAACCCGGCCCGAGTTCGAAAATTCTAAAATAAGTGCAAAAAAATTTTAAAAATTAAAAAACATCATCCAGGCTTCATTTCAAGACGAAACGGGTCAGGACAGGCCGAAAAATTGAGAACAAAAATAATTTCCTTCCTATCCGTTCGAACGCGACCCGGGCTAGAAAATTCAAAAAATAAATGCAAAAAAATATTAAAAATTAAAAAACATCATCCAGGCTTAATTTCAGGACGAAACGGGTCAGCACAGGCCGAAAAATCGAGAACAAAAAAAATTTCCTTCCTATCCGTTCGAACCCGACACGAGTTAGAAAATTCAAAAAATAAATTGAAAAAAAATTCTAAAAATTAAAAAATATCATCCACGGTCCATTTCAAGACCATACAGGCCAGGATAGGCCGAAAAATAGAGAACAAAAATAATTTCCTTCCTACCCGTTCGAACCCGGCCCGAGTTAGAAAATTCGAAAAAACATGCAAAAAAATTTTAAAAATTAAAAAACATCATCCAGGCTTCATTTCAAGACAAAACGGGTCAGGACACACCGAAAAATTGAGAACAAAAATAATTTCCTTCCTACCCGTTCGAACCCGGGCCGAGTTAGAAAATTCGGAAATAAATGCAAAAAAATTCTAAAAAATAAAAAATATCATCCAGGGTTTATTTCATGACCATACGGGCCCGGATAGGCCGAAAAATGGAGAACAAAAATAATTTCCTTCCTACCCGTTCGAACCCGGCCCGAGTTAGAAAATTCGAAAATAAATGCAAAAAAATTTTAAAAATTAAAAAACATCATCCAGGCTTCATTACAAGACGAAACGGGTCAAGACAGGGCAAAAAATTGAGAACAAAAATAATTTCCTTCCGATCCGTTCGAACTCGACCCGAGCTACAAATTCAAAAAATAAATGCAAAAAAATTCTAAAAATTAAAAAACATCATCCAGGGTTCATTTCAAGACCATACGGGCCAGGATAGGCCGAAAAATAGAGAACAAAAATAGTTTCCTTCCGACCCGTTCGAACTCGGCCCGAGTTAGAAAATTCTAAAATAAATGCAAAAAAATTTTAAAAATTAAAAAACATCATCCAGGCTTCATTTCAAGACGAAACGGGTCAAGACAGGCCGAAAAATCAAGAACGAAAAAAATTTCCTTCCTATCCTTTCAAACCCGACACGAGTTAGAAAATTCAAAAACAAATGCAAAATAATTTTACAAATTGAAAAACATCATCCAGGCTTCATTTCAATACGAAACGGGTCAGGACAGGCCGAACAATTGAGAACAAAAATAATTTCCTTCCTATCCGTTCGAACCCGACCCGAGCTAGAAAATTCAAAAAATAAATGCAAAAAAATTTTAAAAATTAAAAAACATCATTCAGGCTTCATTTCAAGACGAAACGGGTCAGCACAGGCCGAAAAATCGAGAACAAAAAAAATTTCCTTCCTATCCGTTCGAACCCGACACGAGCTAGAAAATTCAAAAAATAAATGCAAAAAAATTTTAAAAATTAAAAAACATCATCCAGGCTTCATTTCAAGACGAAACAGGTCAGGACAGTCTGAAAAATTGAGAACAAAAATAATTTCCTTCCTATCCGTTCGAACCCGACCCGAGCTAGAAAATTCAAAAAATAAATGCAAAAAAATATTAAAAATTAAAAAACATCATCCAGGCTTAATTTCAAGACGAAACGGGTCAGCACAGACCGAAAAATCGAGAACAAAAAAAATTTCCTTCCTATCCGTTCGAACCCGACACGAGTTAGAAAATTCAAAAAATAAATTGAAAAAAAATTCTAAAAATTAAAAAATATCATTCAGGGTCCATTTCAAGACCATACAGGCCAGATAGGCCGAAAAATAGAGAAAAATAATTTCCTTCCTACCCGTTAAACCCGGCCCGAGTTAGAAAATTCGAAAATACATGCAAAAAAATTTTAAAAATTAAAAAACATCATCCAGGCTTCATTTCAAGACAAAACGGGTCAGGACACACCGAAAAATTGAGAACAAAAATAATTTCCTTCCTACCCGTTCGAACCCGGGCCGAGTTAGAAAATTCGAAAATAAATGCAAAAAAATTCTAAAAAATAAAAAATATCATCCGGGGTTCATTTCATGACCATACGGGCCAGGATAGGCCGAAAAATAGAGAACAAAAATAATTTCCTTCCTATCCGTTCGAACCCGGTCCGAGTTAGAAAATTCGAAAATAAATGCAAAAAAATTTTAAAAATTAAAAAACATCATCCAGGCTTCATTTCAAGACGAAACGGTTCAGGAAAGACCGAAAAATTGATAACAAAAATAATTCCCTTCCTAACCGTTCGAACTCGGGCCGAGTTAGAAAATTCGAAAATAAATGCAATAAAAATTCTAAAAATTAAAAAACATCATTCAGGCTTCATTACAAGACGAAACGGGTCAGGACAGGCCGAAAAATTGAGAACAAAAATAATTTCCTTCCTATCCGTTCGAACCCGACCCGAGCTAGAAAATTCAAAAAATAAATGCAAAAAAATTTTAAAAATTAAAAAACATCATTCAGGCTTCATTTCAAGACGAAACGGGTCAGCACAGGCCGAAAAATCGAGAACAAAAAAAATTTCCTTCCTATCCGTTCCAACCCGACACGAGTTAGAAAATTCAAAAAATAAATGCAAAAAAATTTTAAAAATTAAAAAAAATCATCCAGGCTTCATTTCAAGACGAAACGGGTTCAGGACAGGCCGAAAAATTGAGAACAAAAATAATTTCCTTCCGATCCGTTCGAACCCGACCCGAGCTAGAAAATTCAAAAAATAAATGCAAAAAAATTTTAAAAATTAATTAACATCATCCAGGCTTCATTTCAAGAAGAAAAGGGTCAGGACAGCCCGAAAAATTGAGAACAAAAATAATTTCCTTCCTATCCGTTCGAACCCGACCCGAGCTAGAAAATTCAAAAAATAAATGCAAAAAAATTTTAAAAATTGAAAAACATCATCCAGGTTTCATTTGAAGACCATACGGGCCAGGATAGGCCGAAAATTAGAGAACAAAAATAATTTCCTTCCTACCCGTTCGAAACTGGCCCGAGTTCGAAAATTCAAAAATAAATGCAAAAAAATTTTAAAAATTAAAAAACATCATCCGGGCTTCATTTCAAAACGAAACGGGTAAGGACAGGCCGAAAAATTGAGAACAAAAATAATTTCCTTCCTATCCGTTCGAACCCGAACCGAGCTAGAAAATTCAGAAAATAAATGCAAAAAAATTTTAAAAATTAAAAGCATCATCCAGGCTTCATTTCAAGACGAAAAAGATCGGCACAGGGCGAAAAATCGAGGACAAAAAAAATTTTCTTCCTATCTGTTGGAACCCGACACGAGTTAGAAAATTCAAAAATAAATGCAAAAAAATTTTAAAAATTAAAAAACATCATCCAGGCTTCATTTCAAGAAGAAAAGGGTCAGGACAGCCCGAAAAATTGAGAACAAAAATAATTTCCTTCCTATCCGTTCGAAGCCGACCCGAGCTAGAAAATTCAAAAAATAAATGCAAAAAAATTTTAAAAATTAAAAAACATCATCCGGGCTTCATTTCAAAACGAAACGGGTAAGGACAGGCCGAAAAATTGAGAACAAAAATAATTTCCTTCCTATCCGTTCGAACCCGACCCGAGCTAGAAAATTCAAAAAATAAATGCAAAAAAATTTTAAAAATTAAAAAACATCATCCAGGCTTCCAATCAAGACGAAACGGGTTAGGACAGGCCGAAAAATCGAGACCAAAAAAAATTTCCTTCCAATCCGGTCGAACCCGACACGAGTTAGAAAATTCTTAAATAAATGCAAAAAAATTTTAAAAATTAGAAAACATTATCCAGGCTTCATTTCAAGACGAAACGGGTCAGGACAGGCCGAAAAATTGAGAACAAAAATAATTTCCTTCCTATCCGTTCGAACCCGACCCGAGCAAGAAAATTTAAAAAATAAATGCAAAAAAATTCTAAAAATTAAAAAACATCATCCAGGGTTCATTTCAAGACCATACGGGCCAGGATAGGCCGAAAAACAGAGAACAAAAATAATTTCCTTCCTACCCGTTCGAACCCGGCCCGAGTTAGAAAATTCTTAAATAAATGCAAAAAAATTTTAAAAATTAAAAAGCATCATCCAGGCTTCATTTCAAGACGAAACGGGTCAGGACAGGCCGAAAAATTGAGAACAAAAATAATTTCCTTCCTATCCGTTCGAACTCGACCCGGGCTAGAAAATTCAAAAAATAAACGCAAAAAAATTTTAAAAATATAAAAAAATCATCCAGGCTTCATTCCAAGACGAAACGGGTCAAAACAGGGCGAAAATTTGGGAACAAAATTAATTTCCTTCCTACCCGTTCGAACCCGGCCCGAGTTCGAAAATTCTAAAATAAGTGCAAAAAAATTTTAAAAATTAAAAAACATCATCCAGGCTTCATTTCAAGATGAAACGGGTCAGGACAGGCCGAAAAATTGAGAACAAAAATAATTTCCTTCCTATCCGTTCGAACGCGACCCGGGCTAGAAAATTCAAAAAATAAAAAAAATATTAAAAATTAAAAAACATCATCCAGGCTTAATTTCAGGACGAAACGGGTCAGCACAGGCCGAAAAATCGAGAACAAAAAAAATTTCCTTCCTATCCGTTCGAACCCGACACGAGTTAGAAAATTCAAAAAATAAATTGAAAAAAAATTCTAAAAATTAAAACATATCATCCACGGTCCATTTCAAGACCATACAGGCCAGGATAGGCCGGAAAATAGAGAACAAAAATAATTTCCTTCCTACCCGTTCGAACCCAGCCCGAGTTAGAAAATTCGAAAAAACATGCAAAAAAATTTTAAAAATTAAAAAACATCATCCAGGCTTCATTTCAAGACAAAACGGGTCAGGACACACCGAAAAATTGAGAACAAAAATAATTTCCTTCCTACCCGTTCGAACCTGGGCCGAGTTAGAAAATTCGGAAATAAATGCAAAAAAATTCTAAAAAATAAAAAATATCATCCAGGGTTTATTTCATGACCATACGGGCCCGGATAGGCCGAAAAATGGAGAACAAAAATAATTTCCTTCCTACCCGTTCGAAGCCGGCCCGAGTTAGAAAATTCGAAAATAAATGCAAAAAAATTTTAAAAATTAAAAAACATCATCCAGGCTTCATTACAAGACGAAACGGGTCAAGACAGGGCAAAAAATTGAGAACAAAAATAATTTCCTTCCGATCCGTTCGAACTCGACCCGAGCTACAAATTCAAAAAATAAATGCAAAAAAATTCTAAAAATTAAAAAACATCATCCAGGGTTCATTTCAAGACCATACGGGCCAGGATAGGCCGAAAAATAGAGAACAAAAATGTTTCCCTTCCGACCCGTTCGAACTCGCCGCGAGTTAGAAAAATTCTAAAATAAATGCAAAAAAATTTTAAAATTAAAAAACATCAGTCCACGGCTTTCATTTCAAGACGAAACGGGTCATAGACAGGTCCGAACATCAAGAACCGAAAAAATTTCCTTCTTATCCGTTCGAACCCGACCCGATTTAGAAAATTCAAAAATAAATGCAGAAAAATTTTAAAAATTAAAAAACATCATCCAGGCTTCATTTCAATATGAAACGGGTCAGGATAGGCCGAAAAATAGAGAAGAAAAAAAATTTCATTCCTATCCGTTCGAACCCGACCTGAGTTAAAAAATTCAAAAACAAATGCAAAAAAATTTTAAAAATTAAAAAACATCATCCTGGCTTCATTTCAAGACGAAACGGGTCAGGACAGGCTGAAAAATAGAGAACAAAAAAAATTTCCTTCTTATCCGTTCGAACCCGACCCGATTTAGAAAATTCAAAAATAAATGCAGAAAAATTTTTAAAATTAAAAATATCAATCCAGGCTTCATTTCAAGACGAACAGGTCAGGACAGTCCGAAAAATTGAGAACAAAAATAATTTCCTTCCTATCCGTTCGAACCCGACCCGAGCTAGAAAATTCAAAAAATAAATGCAAAAAAATTTTAAAAATTAAAAAACATCATCCAGGCTTCATTTCAAGACGAAACGGGTCAGGAAAGGCCGAAAAATTGTGAACAAAAATAATTTCCTTCCTATCCGTTCGAACCCGACCCGGGCTAGAAAATTCAAAACAAAAATGCAAAAAAATATTAAAAATTAAAAAACATCACAGACCGAAAAATCGAGAACAAAAACAATTTCCTTCCTATCCGTTCGAACCCGACCCGAGATAGAAAATTCAAAAAATAAATGCAAAAAAATTTTAAAAATTAAAAAACATCATCCAGGCTTCATTTCAAGACGAAACGGGTCAAGACAGGGCAAAAAATTGAGAACAAAAATAATTTCCTTCCGATCCGTTCGAACTCGACCCGAGCTACAAATTCAAAAAATAAATGCAAAAAAATTCTAAAAATTAAAAAACATCATCCAGGGTTCATTTCAAGACCATACGGGCCAGGATAGGCCAAAAAATAGAGAACAAAAATAGTTTCCTTCCGACCCGTTCGAACTCGGCCCGAGTTAGAAAATTCTAAAATAAATGCAAAAAAATTTTAAAAATTAAAAAACATCATCCAGGCTTCATTTCAAGACGAAACGGGTCAAGACAGGCCGAAAAATCAAGAACGAAAAAAATTTCCTTCCTATCCTTTCAAACCCGACACGAGTTAGAAAATTCAAAAACAAATGCAAAATAATTTTACAAATTGAAAAACATCATCCAGGCTTCATTTCAATACGAAACGGGTCAGGACAGGCCGAACAATTGAGAACAAAAATAATTTCCTTCCTATCCGTTCGAACCCGACCCGAGCTAGAAAATTCAAAAAATAAATGCAAAGAAATTTTAAAAATTAAAAAACATCATTCAGGCTTCATTTCAAGACGAAACGGGTCAGCACAGGCTGAAAAATCGAGAACAAAAAAAATTTCCTTCCTATCCGTTCGAACCCGACACGAGTTAGAAAATTCAAAAAATAAATGCAAAAAACTTTTAAAAATTAAAAAATATCATCCAGGCTTCATTTCAAGACGAAACAGGTCAGGACAGTCTGAAAAATTGAGAACAAAAATAATTTCCTTCCCATCCGTTCGAACCCGACCCGAGCTAGAAAATTCAAAAAATAAATGCAAAAAAATTTTAAAAATTAAAAAACATCATCCAGGCTTCATTTCAAGACGAAACGGGTCAGGAAAGGCCGAAAAATTGTGAACAAAAATAATTTCCTTCCTATCCGTTCGAACCCGACCCGGGCTAGAAAATTCAAAACAAAAATGCAAAAAAATATTAAAAATTAAAAAACATCACAGACCGAAAAATCGAGAACAAAAACAATTTCCTTCCTATCCGTTCGAACCCGACCCGAGCTAGAAAATTCAAAAAATAAATGCAAAAAAATTTTAAAAATTAAAAAACATCATCCAGGCTTCATTTCAAGACGAAACGGGTCAGGAAAGGCCGAAAAATTGTGAACAAAAATAATTTCCTTCCTATCCGTTCGAACCCGACCCGGGCTAGAAAATTCAAAACAAAAATGCAAAAAAATATTAAAAATTAAAAAACATCACAGACCGAAAAATCGAGAACAAAAACAATTTCCTTCCTATCCGTTCGAACCCGACCCGAGCTTGAAAATTCAAAAAATAAATGCAAAAAAATTTTAAAAATTATAAAACATCATCCAGGCATCATTTCAAGACGAAACGGGTCAGGACAGGGCGAAAAATTGAGAACAAAAATAATTTGCTTCCTACCCGTTCGAACCCGGCCCGAGTTCGAAAATTCTAAAATAAATGCAAAAAAATTTTAAAAATTAAAAAACATCATCCAGGCTTCATTTCAAGACGAAACGGGTCAGGACAGGCCGAAAAATTGAGAACAAACATTAAATTTCCTTCCTATCCGTTCGAACCCCGAACCCGGGGCTAGAAAAATTCAAAAATAATGCAAAAATATTTAAATTAAAAAACATCATCCAGGGCTTAATTTGAAGACGAAAACTGGGTCAGCACAGACCGAAAATCGGTGAGCAACAAAAAAAAATTTCCTTCCTATCGTTCGAACCCGACACGAGTTATGAAAAAATGTCAAAAAAATAATGCAAAAAAAATTTTTAAAAATTAAAAAAAATCATCCAGGCTTCATTTCAAGACGAAACGGGTCAGGACAGGCCGAAAAATTGAGAACAAAAAAAATTTCCTTCCTATCCGTTCGAACCCGACACGAGTTAGAAAATTCAAAAAATAAATTGAAAAAAAATTCTAAAAACTAAAAAACATCATCCAGGCTTCATTTCAAGACGAAACGGGTCAGGACAGGGCGAAAAATTGAGAACAAAAATAATTTCCTTCCTACCCGTTTAAACCCGGCCCGAGTTAGAAAATTCGAAAATACATGCAAAAAAATTTTAAAAATTAAAAAACATCATCCAGGCTTCATTTCAAGACGAAACGGTTCAGGAAATACCGAAAAATTTATAACAAAAATAATTCCCTTCCTAACCGTTCGAACCCGGGCCGAGTTAGAAAATTCGAAAATAAATGCAAAAAAAATTCTAAAAATTAAAAAACATCATTCAGGCTTCATTACAAGACGAAACGGTTCAGGACAGGCCGAAAAATTGAGAACAAAAATAATTTACTTCCTATCCGTTCGAACCCGACTCGAGCTAGAAAATTCAAAAAATAAATGCAAAAAAATTTTAAAAATTAAAAAACATCATTCAGACTTCATTTCAAGACGAAACGGGTCAGCACAGGCCGAAAAATCGAGAACAAAAAAAATTTCCTTCCTATCCGTTCGAACCCGACACGAGTTAGAAAATTCAAAAAATAAATGCAAAAAAAATTTTAAAAATTAAAAAAAATCATCCAGGCTTCATTTCAAGACGAAACGGGTCAGGACAGGCCGAAAAATTGAGAACAAAAAAAATTTC
>NW_022155017.1:0-25210 GCF_001633185.2 Quercus lobata | reverse complement strand
GAAATTGAATATCCAAAATTTCCTAAATTCAGCCAAAAATAATGTACATTATATATGTACTGAATATCTGGATTTGAAGAGAAATTGAATATCCAGAACAACGTAAATTCAACAGGAAATTGTTTACATTGAATGTACGGACTGTCTGGATTTGCAGATAAATTGTAAATCAATAACCGAGTAAATTCATCGGGAAATTGTGTACATTAAATGTACGGAATAACAGGTTTTGCGGAGAAATTGAATATTCAAAATTTCTTAAATTCAACGATAAATTGTGTATATTATATATGTACTGAATATCTGGATTTGAAGAGAAATTGAATATCCAGAACAACGTAAATTCAACAGGAAATTGTGTACATTGAATGTACGGACTGTCTGGATTTGCAGATAAATTGTAAATCAATAACCGAGTAAATTCATCGGGAAATTGTGTACATTAAATGTACGGAATATCAGGTTTTGCGGAGAAATTGAATATTCAAAATTTCTTAAATTCAACGATAAATTGTGTACATTATATATGGACGGAATATCTGGATTTGCAGAGAAGTTGAATATGTTGAAATATATAAATTCTACGGGAAATTATGTACGTTATACGTACGGAATGTCTGGATTTGCAGATAAATTGAAAATCCAGAACAGCTTAAATTCAACGGGAAATTGTGTACATTAAATATACGGACTGTCTGGGTTTACAGATAAATTGAAAATCCAGAACTGCGTAAATTCAACGGGTAATTGTGTACATTAAATATGCGAACTGCCAAGATTTGCAGATAAATTGAAAATCCATTACTGCATAAATTCAACGGGTAATTGTGTACATTATATATATGGAATGTCTTGTTTTGCGGAGAAATTGAATATCCAAAGTTTCGTAAATTCAGTGAGAAATTGTTTGCAATATAAATGTACAGAATGTCTGGATTTGTAGGGAAATTGAAAATCCAGAACTGCGTAAATTAATCGGGAAATTGTGTACATTAAATGTACAGAATGTCTGGTTTTGCGGAGAAATTGAATATCTAAAATTTCCTAAATTCAGCCAAAAATATTGTACATTATATATGTACTAAATATCTGGATTTGAAGAGAAATTGAACATCCAAAACAACGTAAATTCAACAGGAAATTGTGTCCATCAAATGTACGGACTGTCTGGATTTGCAGATAAATTGTAAATCCATAACCGAGTAAATTAATCGGGAAATTGTGTACATTAAATGTACGGAATATCTGGTTTTGCGGAGAAATTGAATATTCAAAATTTCTTAAATTCAACGAGAAATTGTGCACATTATATATGTACGGAATATCTGGATTTGCAGAGAAATTAAATATGTTGAAATATATAAATTCTACGGGAAATTATGTACGTTATACGTACGGAATGTCTGGATTTGCAGATAAATTGAAAATCCAGAACAGCTTAAATTCAACAGGAAATTGTGTACATTAAATGTACGGACAGTCTGGATTTGCAGATAAAATGAAAATCCAGAACTGCGTAAATTCAACAGGTAATTGTGTACATTAAATGTACGGACAGTCAAGATTTGGAAATAAATTGAAAATCCATTATTGCATAAATTCAACGGGTAAATGTGTACATTATATGTACGGAATGTCTTGTTTTGCGGAGAAATTGAATAGCTAAAGTTTCGTAAATTCAGCGAGAAATTGTGTGCAATATAAATGTACGGAATGTCTGGATTTGGAGAGAAATTGAAAATCCAGAACTGCGTAAATTAATCGGAAAATTGTGTTCATTAAATGTACGGAATGCCTGATTTTGCGGAGAAATTGAATATCCAAAATTTCCTTAATTCAGCCAAAAATAATGTACATTATATATGTACTGAATATCTGGATTTGAAGAGAAATTGAATATCCAGAACAACGTAAATTCAACAGGAAATTGTGTACATTGAATGTACGGACTGTCTGGATTTGCAGATAAATTGTAAATCAATAACCGAGTAAATTCATCGAGAAATTGTGTACATTAAATGTACGGAATATCAGGTTTTGCGGAGAAATTGAATATTCAAAATTTCTTAAATTCAACGATAAATTGTGTACATTATATATGTACTGAATATCTGGATTTGAAGAGAAATTGAATATCCAGAACAACGTAAATTCAACAGGAAATTGTGTACATTGAATGTACGGACTGTCTGGATTTGCAGATAAATTGTAAATCAATAACCGAGTAAATTCATCGGGAAATTGTGTACATTAAATGTACGGAATATCAGGTTTTGCGGAGAAATTGAATATTCAAAATTTCTTAAATTCAACGATAAATTGTGTACATTATATATGTACTGAATATCTGGATTTGAAGAGAAATTGAATATCCAGAACAACGTAAATTCAACAGGAAATTGTGTACATTGAATGTACGGACTGTCTGGATTTGCAGATAAATTGTAAATCAATAACCGAGTAAATTCATCGGGAAATTGTGTACATTAAATGTACGGAATATCAGGTTTTGCGGAGAAATTGAATATTCAAAATTTCTTAAATTCAACGATAAATTGTGTACATTATATATGTACTGAATATCTGCATTTGAAGAGAAATTGAATATCCAGAACAACCTAAATTCAACAGGAAATTGTGTACATTGAATGTACAGACTGTCTGGATTTGCAGATAAATTGTAAATCAATAACCGAGTAAATTCATCGGGAAATTGTGTACATTAAATGCACGGAATATCAGGTTTTGCGGAGAAATTGAATATTCAAAATTTCTTAAATTCAACGATAAATTGTGTACATTATATATGTACAGAATATCTGGATTTGCAGAGAAATCGAATATCTTGAAATATATAAATTCTACGGGAAATTATGTACGTTATACGTACAGAATGTCTGGATTTACAGATAAATTGAAAATCCAGACAGCTTAAATTCAACGGGAAATTGTGTACATTAAATGTACGGACTGTCTGGATTTACAGATAAATTGAAAATCCAGAACTGCGTAAATTCAACGGGTAATTGTGTCCATTAAATATACGGACTGTCAAGATTTGCAGATAAATTGAAAATCCATTACGGCGTAAATTCAACGGGTAATTGTGTACATTATATGTACGGAATGTCTTGTTTTGCGGAGAAATTGAATATCCAAAGTTTCGTAAATTTAGCAGGAAATTGTGTGCAATATAAATGTACAGAATGTCTGGATTTGCAGATTAAATTGAAAATCCAAATACAGTAATTACATCGGGATTTGGTAGTACATTAATGTACAGAATTGTTTGGTTTTGCGGAGATTGAATATCCAAAATTTCGTATTCAGCGGGGTATTGTGTAATTATATATGTACAAATATCTGGATTTGCAGTGTGGAAATTGATATCTTGATATATAAATTCAACGGGAAATTTATTGGACATTATATTGTACTGCAGGTCTGGATTGCAGGTAAATTGAATATCCAGAACAACGTAAATTCAACAGGAAATTGTGTACATTGAATGTACGGACTGTCTGGATTTGCAGATAAATTGTAAATCAATAACCGAGTAAATTCTACGGGAAATTGTGTTCATTAAATGTACGGATTGTCTGGATTTTCAAATAGATTGAAAATCTTGAGCTGTGAAAATTTATTGGGAAATTGTGTACATTAAATGTACGGAATGTCTGGTTTTGCGGAGAAATTGAATATTCAAAATTTCTTAAATTCAACGAGAAATTGTATACATTATATTTGTACGGAATATCTGGATTTGCAGAGAAATTGAATATCTTGAAATATATACATTCTACGGGAAATTATGTATGTTATACGTACGGAATGTTTGGATTTGCAGATAAATTGAAAATCCAGAACAGCTTAAATTCAACGGGAAATTGTTTGCATTAAATGTATGGACTGTCTGGATTTGCAGATAAATTAAAAATACAGAACTGCGTAAATTAAACGGGTAATTGTGTACATTAAATATACGAAATGTCAAAATTTGCAGATAAATTGAAAATCCATTACTGTGTAAATTCAAACGGAAATTACGTACATTAAAAGTACAAAATGTCTGGTTTTGCAGAAAAATTGAATATCCAAAATTTTGTAAATTCAGCGCGAAATTGTGTACATTATATATGTACGAATGTCTGGATTTGAAGAGAAATTGAATATCCAGAACAATGTAAATTCAACAGGAAATTGTTTACATTAAATGTACGGACTGTCTGGATTTGAAGATAAATTGTAAATCCGTAACTGAGTAAATTCATCAGGAAATTGTGTACATTAAATGTACGGAATATCTGGCTTTGCGGAGAAATTGAATATTCAAAATTTCTTAAATTCAATGAGAAATTGTGTACATTATATATGGACGGAATATCTGGATTTGCAGAGAAGTTGAATATCTTGAAATATATACATTCTACGGGAAATTATGTATGTTATACGTACGGAATGTTTGGATTTGCAGATAAATTGAAAATCCAAAACAGCTTAAATTCAACGGGAAATTGTTTGCATTAAATGTATGGACTGTCTGGATTTGCAGATAAATTAAAAATCCAGAACTGCGTAAATTCAACGGGTAATTGTGTACATTAAATATACGAAATGTCAAAATTTGCAGATAAATTGAAAATCCATTACTCTGTAAATTCAAACGGAAATTACGTACATTAAAAGTACAAAATGTCTGGTTTTGCAGAGAAATTGAATATCCAAAATTTTGTAAATTCAGCGCGAAATTGTCTACATTATATATGTACGAATGTCTGGATTTGAAGAGAAATTGAATATCCAGAACAATGTAAATTCAACAGGAAATTGTTTACATTAAATGTACGGACTGTCTGGATTTGAAGATAAATTGTAAATCCGTAACTGAGTAAATTCATCGGGAAATTGTGTACATTAAATGTACGGAATATCTGGCTTTGCGGAGAAATTGAATATTCAGAATTTCTTAAATTCAATGAGAAATTGTGTACATTATATATGGACGGAATATCTGGATTTGCAGAGAAGTTGAATATGTTGAAATATATAAATTCTACGGGAAATTATGTACGTTATACGTACGGAATGTCTGGATTTGCAGATAAATTGAAAATCCAGAACAGCTTAAATTCAACGGGAAATTGTGTACATTAAATATACGGACTGTCTGGATTTACAGATAAATTGAAAATCCAGAACTGCGTAAATTCAACGGGTAATTGTGTACATTAAATATGCGAACTGCCAAGATTTGCAGATAAATTGAAAATCCATTACTGCATAAATTCAACGGGTAATTGTGTACATTATATATATGGAATGTCTTGTTTTGCGGAGAAATTAAATATCCAAAGTTTCGTAAATTCAGTGAGAAATTGTTTGCAATATAAATGTACGGAATGTCTGGATTTGTAGGGAAATTGAAAATCCAGAACTGCGTAAATTAATCGGGAAATTGTGTACATTAAATGTACAGAATGTCTGGTTTTGCGGAGAAATTGAATATCTAAAATTTCCCAAATTCAGCCAAAAATATTGTACATTATATAAGTACTAAATATCTGGATTTGAAGAGAAATTGAACATCCAAAACAACGTAAATTCAACAGGAAATTGTGTACATCAAATGTACGGACTGTCTGGATTTGCAGATAAATTGTAAATCCATAACCGAGTAAATTAATCGGGAAATTGTGTACATTAAATGTACGGAATATCTGGTTTTGCGGAGAAATTGAATATTCAAAATTTCTTAAATTCAACGAGAAATTGTGCACATTATATATGTACGGAATATCTGGATTTGCAGAGAAATTGAATATGTTGAAATATATAAATTCTACGGGAAATTATGTACGTTATACGTACGGAATGTCTGGATTTGCAGATAAATTGAAAATCCAGAACAGCTTAAATTCAACAGGAAATTGTGTACATTAAATGTACGGACAGTCTGGATTTGCAGATAAAATGAAAATCCAGAACTGCGTAAATTCAACAGGTAATTGTGTACATTAAATGTACGGACAGTCAAGATTTGGAAATAAATTGAAAATCCATTATTGCATAAATTCAACGGGTAATTGTGTACATTATATGTACGGAATGTCTTGTTTTGCGGAGAAATTGAATAGCTAAAGTTTCGTAAATTCAGCGAGAAATTGTGTGCAATATAAATGTACGGAATGTCTGGATTTGGAGAGAAATTGAAAATCCAGAACTGCGTAAATTAATCGGAAAATTGTGTTCATTAAATGTACGGAATGCCTGATTTTGCGGAGAAATTGAATATCCAAAATTTCCTAAATTCAGCCAAAAATAATGTACATTATATATGTACTGAATATCTGGATTTGAAGAGAAATTGAATATCCAGAACAACGTAAATTCAACAGGAAATTGTGTACATTGAATGTACGGACTGTCTGGATTTGCAGATAAATTGTAAATCAATAACCGAGTAAATTCATCGGGAAATTGTGTACATTAAATGTACGGAATATCAGGTTTTGCGGAGAAATTGAATATTCAAAATTTCTTAAATTCAACGATAAATTGTGTACATTATATATGTACTGAATATCTGGATTTGAAGAGAAATTGAATATCCAGAACAACGTAAATTCAACAGGAAATTGTGTACATTGAATGTACGGACTGTCTGGATTTGCAGATAAATTGTAAATCAATAACCGAGTAAATTCATCGGGAAATTGTGTAC
Source organism: Quercus lobata (assembly GCF_001633185.2). NCBI lineage: Eukaryota > Viridiplantae > Streptophyta > Magnoliopsida > Fagales > Fagaceae > Quercus > Quercus lobata. Next base: position 18,489 of record NW_022155017.1, on the reverse strand, counting down.
ATTAAATGTACGGAATATCAGGTTTTGCGGAGAAATTGAATATTCAAAATTTCTTAAATTCAAAGATAAATTGTGTACATTATATATGTACAGAATATCTGGATTTGCAGAGAAATCGAATATCTTGAAATATATAAATTCTACGGGAAATTATGTACGTTATACGTACAGAATGTCTGGATTTACAGATAAATTGAAAATCCAGAACAGCTTAAATTCAACGGGAAATTGTGTACATTAAATGTACGGACTGTCTGGATTTACAGATAAATTGAAAATCCAGAACTGCGTAAATTCAACGGGTAATTGTGTACATTAAATATACGGACTGTCAAGATTTGCAGATAAATTGAAAATCCATTACGGCGTAAATTCAACGGGTAATTGTGTACATTATATGTACGGAATGTCTTGTTTTGCGGAGAAATTGAATATCCAAAGTTTTGAAATTTAGCAGGAAATTGTGTGCAATATAAATGTACAGAACGTCTGGATTTGCAGATAAATTGAAAATCCAGAACTACGTAAATTAATCGGGAAATTGTGTACATTAAATGTACAGAATGTTTGGTTTTGCGGAGAAATTGAATATCCAAAATTTCGTAAATTCAGCGGGTATTGTGTACATTATATATGTACCAAATATCTGGATTTGCAGTGAAATTGAATATCTTGAAATATATAAATTCAACGGGAAATTATGGACATTATATGTACTGCATGTCTGGATTTGCAGGTAAATTGAAAATCCAAAACAGCGTAAATTCCACGGGAAATTGTGTACATTAAATGTACGGACTGTTTGGATTTGCAGATAAATTGAATACCTAGAACTGCGTAAATTCTACGGGAAATTGTGTTCATTAAATGTACGGATTGTCTGGATTTTCAAATAGATTGAAAATCTTGAGCTGTGAAAATTTATTGGGAAATTGTGTACATTAAATGTACGGAATATCTGGCTTTGCGGAGAAATTGAATATTCAGAATTTCTTAAATTCAATGAGAAATTGTGTACATTATATTTGACGGAATATCTGGATTTGCAGAGAAGTTGAATATGTTGAAATATATAATTCTACGGGAAATTATGTACGTTATACGTACGGAATGTCTGGATTTGCAGATAAATTGAAAATCCAGAACAGCTTAAATTCAACGGGAAATTGTGTACATTAAATATACGGACTGTCTGGATTTACAGATAAATTGAAAATCCAGAACTGCGTAAATTCAACGGGTAATTGTGTACATTAAATATGCGAACTGCCAAGATTTGCAGATAAATTGAAAATCCATTACTGCATAAATTCAACGGGTAATTGTGTACATTATATATATGGAATGTCTTGTTTTGCGGAGAAATTGCATATCCAAAGTTTCGTAAATTCAGTGAGAAATTGTTTGCAATATAAATGTACGGAATGTCTGGATTTGTAGGGAAATTGAAAATCCAGAACTGCGTAAATTAATCGGGAAATTGTGTACATTAAATGTACAGAATGTCTGGTTTTGCGGAGAAATTGAATATCTAAAATTTCCTAAATTCAGCCAAAAATATTGTACATTATATATGTACTAAATATCTGGATTTGAAGAGAAATTGAACATCCAAAACAACGTAAATTCAACAGGAAATTGTGTACATCAAATGTACGGACTGTCTGGATTTGCAGATAAATTGTAAATCCATAACCGAGTAAATTAATCGGGAAATTGTGTACATTAAATGTACGGAATATCTGGTTTTGCGGAGAAATTGAATATTCAAAATTTCTTAAATTCAACGAGAAATTGTGCACATTATATATGTACGGAATATCTGGATTTGCAGAGAAATTGAATATGTTGAAATATATAAATTCTACGGGAAATTATGTACGTTATACGTACGGAATGTCTGGATTTGCAGATAAATTGAAAATCCAGAACAGCTTAAATTCAACAGGAAATTGTGTACATTAAATGTACGGACAGTCTGGATTTGCAGATAAAATGAAAATCCAGAACTGCGTAAATTCAACAGGTAATTGTGTACATTAAATGTACGGACAGTCAAGATTTGGAAATAAATTGAAAATCCATTATTGCATAAATTCAACGGGTAATTGCGTACATTATATGTACGGAATGTCTTGTTTTGCGAAGAAATTGAATAGCTAAAGTTTCGTAAATTCAGCGAGAAATTGTGTGCAATATAAATGTACGGAATGTCTGGATTTGGAGAGAAATTGAAAATCCAGAACTGCGTAAATTAATCGGAAAATTGTGTTCATTAAATGTACGGAATGCCTGATTTTGCGGAGAAATTGAATATCCAAAATTTCCTAAATTCAGCCAAAAATAATGTACATTATATATGTACTGAATATCCGGATTTGAAGAGAAATTGAATATCCAGAACAACGTAAATTCAACAGGAAATTGTGTACATTGAATGTACGGACTGTCTGGATTTGCAGATAAATTGTAAATCAATAACCGAGTAAATTCATCGGGAAATTGTGTACATTAAATGTACGGAATATCAGGTTTTGCGGAGAAATTGAATATTCAAAATTTCTTAAAATCAACGATAAATTGTGTACATTATATATGTACAGAATATCTGGATTTGCAGAGAAATCGAATATCTTGAAATATATAAATTCTACGGGAAATTATGTACGTTATACGTACAGAATGTCTGGATTTACAGATAAATTGAAAATCCAGAACAGCTTAAATTCAACGGGAAATTGTGTACATTAAATGTACGGACTGTCTGGATTTACAGATAAATTGAAAATCCAGAACTGCGTAAATTCAACGGGTAATTGTGTACATTAAATATACGGACTGTCAAGATTTGCAGATAAATTGAAAATCCATTACGGCGTAAATTCAACGGGTAATTGTGTACATTATATGTACGGAATGTCTTGTTTTGCGGAGAAATTGAATATCCAAAGTTTTGAAATTTAGCAGGAAATTGTGTGCAATATAAATGTACAGAACGTCTGGATTTGCAGATAAATTGAAAATCCAGAACTACGTAAATTAATCGGGAAATTGTGTACATTAAATGTACAGAATGTTTGGTTTTGCGGAGAAATTGAATATCCAAAATTTCGTAAATTCAGCGGGTATTGTGTACATTATATATGTACCAAATATCTGGATTTGCAGTGAAATTGAATATCTTGAAATATATAAATTCAACGGAAAATTATGGACATTATATGTACTGCATGTCTGGATTTGCAGGTAAATTGAAAATCCAAAACAGCGTAAATTCCACGGGAAATTGTGTACATTAAATGTACGGACTGTTTGGATTTGCAGATAAATTGAATACCTAGAACTGCGTAAATTCTACGGGAAATTGTGTTCATTAAATGTACGGATTGTCTGGATTTTCAAATAGATTGAAAATCTTGAGCTGTGAAAATTTATTGGGAAATTGTGTACATTAAATGTACGGAATGTCTGGTTTTGCGGAGAAATTGAATATTCAAAATTTCTTAAATTCAACGAGAAATTGTATACATTATATTTGTACGGAATATCTGGATTTGCAGAGAAATTGAATATCTTGAAATATATACATTCTACGGGAAATTATGTATGTTATACGTACGGAATGTTTGGATTTGCAGATAAATTGAAAATCCAGAACAGCTTAAATTCAACGGGAAATTGTTTGCATTAAATGTATGGACTGTCTGGATTTGCAGATAAATTAAAAATACAGAACTGCGTAAATTAAACGGGTAATTGTGTACATTAAATATACGAAATGTCAAAATTTGCAGATAAATTGAAAATCCATTACTGTGTAAATTCAAACGGAAATTACGTACATTAAAAGTACAAAATGTCTGGTTTTGCAGAAAAATTGAATATCCAAAATTTTGTAAATTCAGCGCGAAATTGTGTACATTATATATGTACGAATGTCTGGATTTGAAGAGAAATTGAATATCCAGAACAATGTAAATTCAACAGGAAATTGTTTACATTAAATGTACGGACTGTCTGGATTTGAAGATAAATTGTAAATCCGTAACTGAGTAAATTCATCAGGAAATTGTGTACATTAAATGTACGGAATATCTGGCTTTGCGGAGAAATTGAATATTCAAAATTTCTTAAATTCAATGAGAAATTGTGTACATTATATATGGACGGAATATCTGGATTTGCAGAGAAGTTGAATATCTTGAAATATATACATTCTACGGGAAATTATGTACGTTATACGTACGGAATGTTTGGATTTGCAGATAAATTGAAAATCCAGAACAGCTTAAATTCAACAGGAAATTGTGTACATTAAATGTACGGACAGTCTGGATTTGCAGATAAAATGAAAATCCAGAACTGCGTAAATTCAACAGGTAATTGTGTACATTAAATGTACGGACAGTCAAGATTTGGAAATAAATTGAAAATCCATTATTGCATAAATTCAACGGGTAATTGTGTACATTATATATATGGAATGTCTTGTTTTGCGGAGAAATTGAATATCCAAAGTTTCGTAAATTCAGTGAGAAATTGTTTGCAATATAAATGTACGGAATGTCTGGATTTGTAGGGAAATTGAAAATCCAGAACTGCGTAAATTAATCGGGAAATTGTGTACATTAAATGTACAGAATGTCTGGTTTTGCGGAGAAATTGAATATCTAAAATTTCCTAAATTCAGCCAAAAATATTGTACATTATATATGTACTAAATATCTGGATTTGAAGAGAAATTGAACATCCAAAACAACGTAAATTCAACAGGAAATTGTGTACATCAAATGTACGGACTGTCTGGATTTGCAGATAAATTGTAAATCCATAACCGAGTAAATTAATCGGGAAATTGTGTACATTAAATGTACGGAATATCTGGTTTTGCGGAGAAATTGAATATTCAAAATTTCTTAAATTCAACGAGAAATTGTGCACATTATATATGTACGGAATATCTGGATTTGCAGAGAAATTGAATATGTTGAAATATATAAATTCTACGGGAAATTATGTACGTTATACGTACGGAATGTCTGGATTTGCAGATAAATTGAAAATCCAGAACAGCTTAAATTCAACAGGAAATTGTGTACATTAAATGTACGGACAGTCTGGATTTGCAGATAAAATGAAAATCCAGAACTGCGTAAATTCAACAGGTAATTGTGTACATTAAATGTACGGACAGTCAAGATTTGGAAATAAATTGAAAATCCATTATTGCATAAATTCAACGGGTAATTGTGTACATTATATGTACGGAATGTCTTGTTTTGCGGAGAAATTGAATAGCTAAAGTTTCGTAAATTCAGCGAGAAATTGTGTGCAATATAAATGTACGGAATGTCTGGATTTGGAGAGAAATTGAAAATCCAGAACTGCGTAAATTAATCGGGAAATTGTGTTCATTAAATGTACGGAATGCCTGATTTTGCGGAGAAATTGAATATCCAAAATTTCCTAAATTCAGCCAAAAATAATGTACATTATATATGTACTGAATATCTGGATTTGAAGAGAAATTGAATATCCAGAACAACGTAAATTCAACAGGAAATTGTGTACATTGAATGTACGGACTGTCTGGATTTGCAGATAAATTGTAAATCAATAACCGAGTAAATTCATCGGGAAATTGTGTACATTAAATGTACGGAATAACAGGTTTTGCGGAGAAATTGAATATTCAAAATTTCTTAAATTCAACGATAAATTGTGTATATTATATATGTACTGAATATCTGGATTTGAAGAGAAATTGAATATCCAGAACAACGTAAATTCAACAGGAAATTGTGTACATTGAATGTACGGACTGTCTGGATTTGCAGATAAATTGTAAATCAATAACCGAGTAAATTCTACGGGAAATTGTGTTCATTAAATGTACGGATTGTCTGGATTTTCAAATAGATTGAAAATCTTGAGCTGTGAAAATTTATTGGGAAATTGTGTACATTAAATGTACGGAATGTCTGGTTTTGCGGAGAAATTGAATATTCAAAATTTCTTAAATTCAACGAGAAATTGTGTACATTATATTTGTACGGAATATCTGGATTTGCAGAGAAATTGAATATCTTGAAATATATACATTCTACGGGAAATTATGTATGTTATACGTACGGAATGTTTGGATTTGCAGATAAATTGAAAATCCAGAACAGCTTAAATTCAACGGGAAATTGTTTGCATTAAATGTATGGACTGTCTGGATTTGCAGATAAATTAAAAATCCAGAACTGCGTAAATTCAACGGGTAATTGTGTACATTAAATATACGAAATGTCAAAATTTGCAGATAAATTGAAAATCCATTACTGTGTAAATTCAAACGGAAATTACGTACATTAAAAGTACAAAATGTCTGGTTTTGCAGAGAAATTGAATATCCAAAATTTTGTAAATTCAGCGCGAAATTGTGTACATTATATATGTACGAATGTCTGGATTTGAAGAGAAATTGAATATCCAGAACAATGTAAATTCAACAGGAAATTGTTTACATTAAATGTACGGACTGTCTGGATTTGAAGATAAATTGTAAATCCGTAACTGAGTAAATTCATCAGGAAATTGTGTACATTAAATGTACGGAATATCTGGCTTTGCGGAGAAATTGAATATTCAAAATTTCTTAAATTCAATGAGAAATTGTGTACATTATATATGGACGGAATATCTGGATTTGCAGAGAAGTTGAATATCTTGAAATATATACATTCTACGGGAAATTATGTACGTTATACGTACGGAATGTTTGGATTTGCAGATAAATTGAAAATCCAGAACAGCTTAAATTCAACAGGAAATTGTGTACATTAAATGTACGGACAGTCTGGATTTGCAGATAAAATGAAAATCCAGAACTGCGTAAATTCAACAGGTAATTGTGTACATTAAATGTACGGACAGTCAAGATTTGGAAATAAATTGAAAATCCATTATTGCATAAATTCAACGGGTAATTGTGTACATTATATATATGGAATGTCTTGTTTTGCGGAGAAATTGAATATCCAAAGTTTCATAAATTCAGTGAGAAATTGTTTGCAATATAAATGTACGGAATGTCTGGATTTGTAGGGAAATTGAAAATCCAGAACTGCGTAAATTAATCGGGAAATTGTGTACATTAAATGTACAGAATGTCTGGTTTTGCGGAGAAATTGAATATCTAAAATTTCCTAAATTCAGCCAAAAATATTGTACATTATATATGTACTAAATATCTGGATTTGAAGAGAAATTGAACATCCAAAACAACGTAAATTCAACAGGAAATTGTGTACATCAAATGTACGGACTGTCTGGATTTGCAGATAAATTGTAAATCCATAACCGAGTAAATTAATCGGGAAATTGTGTACATTAAATGTACGAAATATCTGGTTTTGCGGAGAAATTGAATATTCAAAATTTCTTAAATTCAACGAGAAATTGTGCACATTATATATGTACGGAATATCTGGATTTGCAGAGAAATTGAATATGTTGAAATATATAAATTCTACGGGAAATTATGTACGTTATACGTACGGAATGTCTGGATTTGCAGATAAATTGAAAATCCAGAACAGCTTAAATTCAACAGGAAATTGTGTACATTAAATGTACGGACAGTCCTGGATTTGAGATAAAATAAATCCAAGAACTGCAGTAAATTCAACAGGTAAATTTGTGTACATTAAATGTACGCGACAGTCAAGATTTTGGAAATAAATGAAATCCATTTATTGCATAAATTCAACGGGTAATTGTGTACATTATACTGTACGGAATGTCTGTTTTGCGGAGAACAATGAATAGCTAAAGTTTCGTAAATTCAGCTAGAAATTGTGTGCAATATAAATGTACGGAATGTCTGGATTTGGAGAGAAATTGAAAATCCAGAACTGCGTAAATTAATCGGAAAATTGTGTTCATTAAATGTACGGAATGCCTGATTTTGCGGAGAAATTGAATATCCAAAATTTCCTAAATTCAGCCAAAAATAATGTACATTATATATGTACTGAATATCCGGATTTGAAAAGAAATTGAATATCCAGAACAACGTAAATTCAACAGGAAATTGTGTACATTGAATGTACGGACTGTCTGGATTTGCAGATAAATTGTAAATCAATAACCGAGTAAATTCATCGGGAAATTGTGTACATTAAATGTACGGAATATCAGGTTTTGCGGAGAAATTGAATATTCAAAATTTCTTAAATTCAACGATAAATTGTGTACATTATATATGGACGGAATATCTGGATTTGCAGAGAAGTTGAATATGTTGAAATATATAAATTCTACGGGAAATTATGTACGTTATACGTACGGAATGTCTGGATTTGCAGATAAATTGAAAATCCAGAACAGCTTAAATTCAACGGGAAATTGTGTACATTAAATGTAAACGGAATATCAGGTTTGCGGAGAAATTGAATATTCAAAAATTTCTTAAATTCAACGATACATTGTGTACATTAATATTGTACAGAATATCTGATTTGCCAAGAGAATCGAATATCTTGAAATATATAAATTCTTACGCGGAAAATTAATGTACGTTATACGTACAGAATGTCTTGGATTTAACAAGATAAATTGAAAATCCAGAACAGCTTAAAATTCAACGGGAAATTGTGTACATTTAAATGGTAAACGGACTGTCCTGGATTTAACAGATAAATTGAAAATCCAGAACTGCGTAAATTTCCAAACGGGTAATTGTGTACATTAAATATACGGACTGTCCAAGATTTGGGCAGATAAAATGAAAATCCATTTACGGCGTAATTCAACGGGTAATTGTGTACCATTATATGTACGGAATGTCTTATTTTGCGGAGAAATTGAATATCCAAAAGTTTCGTAAATTTAGCAGGAAATTGGTGTTGCAATATAATATGTACAGAATGTCTGGATTTGCAGATAAATTGAAATCAAGAACTACGTAAATTAATCGGGAAATTGTGTACATTAAATGTACCAGAAGTTTGGTTTTGCGGAGAAACAATTGAATATCCAAAATTTTCGTAAAAATTCAGCGGGTAATTGTGTACATTAATATATGTAACCAAATATCTGGATTTGCAGTGAAATTGAATATCTTTGAAATATATAATTCAACGATAAATTGTGTATATTATATATGTACTGAATATCTGGATTTGAAGAGAAATTGAATATCCAGAACAACGTAAATTCAACAGGAAATTGTGTACATTGAATGTACGGACTGTCTGGATTTGCAGATAAATTGTAAATCAATAACCGAGTAAATTCTACGGGAAATTGTGTTCATTAAATGTACGGATTGTCTGGATTTTCAAATAGATTGAAAATCTTGAGCTGTGAAAATTTATTGGGAAATTGTGTACATTAAATGTACGGAATGTCTGGTTTTGCGGAGAAATTGAATATTCAAAATTTCTTAAATTCAACGAGAAATTGTATACATTATATTTGTACGGAATATCTGGATTTGCAGAGAAATTGAATATCTTGAAATATATACATTCTACGGGAAATTATGTATGTTATACGTACGGAATGTTTGGATTTGCAGATAAATTGAAAATCCAGAACAGCTTAAATTCAACGGGAAATTGTTTGCATTAAATGTATGGACTGTCTGGATTTGCAGATAAATTAAAAATACAGAACTGCGTAAATTAAACGGGTAATTGTGTACATTAAATATACGAAATGTCAAAATTTGCAGATAAATTGAAAATCCATTACTGTGTAAATTCAAACGGAAATTACGTACATTAAAAGTACAAAATGTCTGGTTTTGCAGAAAAATTGAATATCCAAAATTTTGTAAATTCAGCGCGAAATTGTGTACATTATATATGTACGAATGTCTGGATTTGAAGAGAAATTGAATATCCAGAACAATGTAAATTCAACAGGAAATTGTTTACATTAAATGTACGGACTGTCTGGATTTGAAGATAAATTGTAAATCCGTAACTGAGTAAATTCATCAGGAAATTGTGTACATTAAATGTACGGAATATCTGGCTTTGCGGAGAAATTGAATATTCAAAATTTCTTAAATTCAATGAGAAATTGTGTACATTATATATGGACGGAATATCTGGATTTGCAGAGAAGTTGAATATCTTGAAATATATACATTCTACGGGAAATTATGTATGTTATACGTACGGAATGTTTGGATTTGCAGATAAATTGAAAATCCAGAACAGCTTAAATTCAACGGGAAATTGTTTGCATTAAATGTATGGACTGTCTGGATTTGCAGATAAATTAAAAATCCAGAACTGCGTAAATTCAACGGGTAATTGTGTACATTAAATATACGAAATGTCAAAATTTGCAGATAAATTGAAAATCCATTACTGTGTAAATTCAAACGGAAATTACGTACATTAAAAGTACAAAATGTCTGGTTTTGCAGAGAAATTGAATATCCAAAATTTTGTAAATTCAGCGCGAAATTGTGTACATTATATATGTACGAATGTCTGGATTTGAAGAGAAATTGAATATCCAGAACAATGTAAATTCAACAGGAAATTGTTTACATTAAATGTACGGACTGTCTGGATTTGAAGATAAATTGTAAATCCGTAACTGAGTAAATTCATCAGGAAATTGTGTACATTAAATGTACGGAATATCTGGCTTTGCGGAGAAATTGAATATTCAAAATTTCTTAAATTCAATGAGAAATTGTGTACATTATATATGGACGGAATATCTGGATTTGCAGAGAAGTTGAATATCTTGAAATATATACATTCTACGGGAAATTATGTACGTTATACGTACGGAATGTTTGGATTTGCAGATAAATTGAAAATCCAGAACAGCTTAAATTCAACAGGAAATTGTGTACATTAAATGTACGGACAGTCTGGATTTGCAGATAAAATGAAAATCCAGAACTGCGTAAATTCAACAGGTAATTGTGTACATTAAATGTACGGACAGTCAAGATTTGGAAATAAATTGAAAATCCATTATTGCATAAATTCAACGGGTAATTGTGTACATTATATATATGGAATGTCTTGTTTTGCGGAGAAATTGAATATCCAAAGTTTCATAAATTCAGTGAGAAATTGTTTGCAATATAAATGTACGGAATGTCTGGATTTGTAGGGAAATTGAAAATCCAGAACTGCGTAAATTAATCGGGAAATTGTGTACATTAAATGTACAGAATGTCTGGTTTTGCGGAGAAATTGAATATCTAAAATTTCCTAAATTCAGCCAAAAATATTGTACATTATATATGTACTAAATATCTGGATTTGAAGAGAAATTAAACATCCAAAACAACGTAAATTCAACAGGAAATTGTGTACATCAAATGTACGGACTGTCTGGATTTGCAGATAAATTGTAAATCCATAACCGAGTAAATTAATCGGGAAATTGTGTACATTAAATGTACGGAATATCTGGTTTTGCGGAGAAATTGAATATTCAAAATTTCTTAAATTCAACGAGAAATTGTGCACATTATATATGTACGGAATATCTGGATTTGCAGAGAAATTGAATATGTTGAAATATATAAATTCTACGGGAAATTATGTACGTTATACGTACGGAATGTCTGAATTTGCAGATAAATTGAAAATCCAGAACAGCTTAAATTCAACAGGAAATTGTGTACATTAAATGTACGGACAGTCTGGATTTGCAGATAAAATGAAAATCCAGAACTGCGTAAATTCAACAGGTAATTGTGTACATTAAATGTACGGACAGTCAAGATTTGGAAATAAATTGAAAATCCATTATTGCATAAATTCAACGGGTAATTGTGTACATTATATGTACGGAATGTCTTGTTTTGCGGAGAAATTGAATAGCTAAAGTTTCGTAAATTCAGCGAGAAATTGTGTGCAATATAAATGTACGGAATGTCTGGATTTGGAGAGAAATTGAAAATCCAGAACTGCGTAAATTAATCGGAAAATTGTGTTCATTAAATGTACGGAATGCCTGATTTTGCGGAGAAATTGAATATCCAAAATTTCCTAAATTCAGCCAAAAATAATGTACATTATATATGTACTGAATATCCGGATTTGAAGAGAAATTGAATATCCAGAACAACGTAAATTCAACAGGAAATTGTGTACATTGAATGTACGGACTGTCTGGATTTGCAGATAAATTGTAAATCAATAACCGAGTAAATTCATCGGGAAATTGTGTACATTAAATGTACGGAATATCAGGTTTTGCGGAGAAATTGAAAATATTCAAAATTTCTTAAATTCACGATAAATTGTGTACATTATATATGTACTGAATTCTGGATTTGAAGAGAAATTGAATATCCAGACAACGTAAATTCAAAATGGAAGGGGGAAATTGTGTACACTTGATGTACGGACTGTCTGGATTTCCCGATAATTGTAAATCAATAACCGAGTAAATTCATCGGCGAATTGTGTACTTAAATGTACGGAATCATAGGTTTTTGCGGAGAAATTGAATCATTCCAAAATTTCCTTAAATTCAACGATAATTGTGTACATTATATATGTTACAGAATATCTGGATTTGCAGAAGAAATCGAATATCTTGAAATATATAAATTCCTACGGGAAATTATGTATGTTATACGTACGGAATGTCTGGATTTGCAGATAAATTGAAAATCCAGAACAGCTTAAATTCAACAGGAAATTGTGTACATTAAATGTACGGACAGTCTGGATTTGCAGATAAAATGAAAATCCAGAACTGCGTAAATTCAACAGGTAATTGTGTACATTAAATGTACGGACAGTCAAGATTTGGAAATAAAATGAAAATCCATTATTGCATAAATTCAACGGGTAATTGTGTACATTATATGTACGGAATGTCTTGTTTTGCGGAGAAATTGAATAGCTAAAGTTTCGTAAATTCAGCGAGAAAATGTGTGCAATATAAATGTACGGAATGTCTGGATTTGGAGAGAAATTGAAAATCCAGAACTGCGTAAATTAATCGGGAAATTGTGTTCATTAAATGTACGGAATGCCTGATTTTGCGGAGAAATTGAATATCCAAAATTTCCTAAATTCAGCCAAAAATAATGTACATTATATATGTACTGAATATCTGGATTTGAAGAGAAATTGAATATCCAGAACAACGTAAATTCAACAGGAAATTGTGTACATTGAATGTACGGACTGTCTGGATTTGCAGATAAATTGTAAATCCCAAAACGTAAATTCCACGGGAAAATTGTGTACATTAAAATTGTACGGACTGTTTCGGATTTGCAAGATAAAATTGAATACTAGAACTGCGTAAAATTCTACGGGAAAATTGTGTTCATTAAATGTACGGATTTGTCTGGATTTTCATAATAGATTGAAATCTTGAGCTGTGAATTTATTGGGAAATTTGTGTACATTAAATGGTACGGAATGTCTGGTTTTGCGGAGAAATTTGAATATTCAAAATTTCTTAAATTCAACGAGAAATGTCGTACATTCATTATTTGTACGGATTATCTGGATTTTGCAGAGAATTGAATATCTTGAAAATATATACATTCTACGGGAATTATGGTATGTTATACGTACGGAATGTTTGGATTTGCAAGATAAATTAAAATCGCAGAACAGCTTAAATTCCAACGGGAATTGTTTGCATTAATGTATGGACTGTCTGGATTTGCAGATAAATAAAAAATGCCAGAACTGCGTAAAATTCAAACGGGTAATTGTGTAACATTAAATATACGAAATCGTCCAAAATTTGGCAGAAATTGAAATCCATTACTGTGTAAATTCAAACGGAAATTACGTACATTAAAAGTACAAAATGTCTGGTTTTGCAGAGAAATTGAATATCCAAAATTTTGTAAATTCAGCGCGAAATTGTGTACATTATATATGTACGAATGTCTGGATTTGAAGAGAAATTGAATATCCAGAACAATGAAAATTCAACAGGAAATTGTCTACATTAAATGTACGGACTGTCTGGATTTGAAGATAAATTGTAAATCCGTAACTGAGTAAATTCATCAGGAAATTGTGTACATTAAATGTACGGAATATCTGGCTTTGCGGAGAAATTGAATATTCAAAATTTCTTAAATTCAATGAGAAATTGTGTACATTATATATGGACGGAATATCTGGATTTGCAGAGAAGTTGAATATCTTGAAATATATACATTCTACGGGAAATTATGTATGTTATACGTACGGAATGTTTGGATTTGCAGATAAATTGAAAATCCAGAACAGCTTAAATTCAACGGGAAATTGTTTGCATTAAATGTATGGACTGTCTGGATTTGCAGATAAATTAAAAATCCAGAACTGCGTAAATTCAACGGGTAATTGTGTACATTAAATATACGAAATGTCAAAATTTGCAGATAAATTGAAAATCCATTACTGTATAAATTCAAACGGAAATTACGTACATTAAAAGTACAAAATGTCTGGTTTTGCAGAGAAATTGAATATCCAAAATTTTGTAAATTCAGCGCGAAATTGTGTACATTATATATGTACGAATGTCTGGATTTGAAGAGAAATTGAATATCCAGAACAATGAAAATTCAACAGGAAATTGTTTACATTAAATGTACGGACTGTCTGGATTTGAAGATAAATTGTAAATCCGTAACTGAGTAAATTCATCCTGAAATTGTGTACATTAAATGTACGGAATATCTGGCTTTGCGGAGAAATTGAATATTCAGAATTTCTTAAATTCAATGAGAAATTGTGTACATTATATATGGACGGAATATCTGGATTTGCAGAGAAGTTGAATATGTTGAAATATATAAATTCTACGGGAAATTATGTACGTTATACGTACGGAATGTCTGGATTTGCAGATAAATTGAAAATCCAGAACAGCTTAAATTCAACGGGAAATTGTGTACATTAAATATACGAACTGTCTGGATTTACAGATAAATTGAAAATCCAGAACTGCGTAAATTCAACGGGTAATTGTGTACATTAAATATGCGAACTGCCAAGATTTGCAGATAAATTGAAAATCCATTACTGCATAAATTCAACGGGTAATTGTGTACATTATATATATGGAATGTCTTGTTTTGCGGAGAAATTGAATATCCAAAGTTTCGTAAATTCAGTGAGAAATTGTTTGCAATATAAATGTACAGAATGTCTGCATTTGTAGGGAAATTGAAAATCCAGAACTGCGTAAATTAATCGGGAAATTGTGTACATTAAATGTACAGAATGTCTGGTTTTGCGGAGAAATTGAATATCTAAAATTTCCTAAATTCAGCCAAAAATATTGTACATTATATATGTACTAAATATCTGGATTTGAAGAGAAATTGAACATCCAAAACAACGTAAATTCAACAGGAAATTGTGTACATCAAATGTACGGACTGTCTGGATTTGCAGATAAATTGTAAATCCATAACCGAGTAAATTAATCGGGAAATTGTGTACATTAAATGTACGGAATATCTGGTTTTGCGGAGAAATTGAATATTCAAAATTTCTTAAATTCAACGAGAAATTGTGCACATTATATATGTACGGAATATCTGGATTTGCAGAGAAATTAAATATGTTGAAATATATAAATTCTACGGGAAATTATGTACGTTATACGTACGGAATGTCTGGATTTGCAGATAAATTGAAAATCCAGAACAGCTTAAATTCAACAGGAAATTGTGTACATTAAATGTACGGACAGTCTGGATTTGCAGATAAAATGAAAATCCAGAACTGCGTAAATTCAACAGGTAATTGTGTACATTAAATGTACGGACAGTCAAGATTTGGAAATAAATTGAAAATCCATTATTGCATAAATTCAACGGGTAATTGCGTACATTATATGTACGGAATGTCTTGTTTTGCGAAGAAATTGAATAGCTAAAGTTTCGTAAATTCAGCGAGAAATTGTGTGCAATATAAATGTACGGAATGTCTGGATTTGGAGAGAAATTGAAAATCCAGAACTGCGTAAATTAATCGGAAAATTGTGTTCATTAAATGTACGGAATGCCTGATTTTGCGGAGAAATTGAATATCCAAAATTTCCTAAATTCAGCCAAAAATAATGTACATTATATATGTACTGAATATCTGGATTTGAAGAGAAATTGAATATCCAGAACAACGTAAATTCAACAGGAAATTGTGTACATTGAATGTACGGACTGTCTAGATTTGCAGATAAATTGTAAATCAATAACCGAGTAAATTCATCGGGAAATTGTGTACATTAAATGTACGGAATATCAGGTTTTGCGGAGAAATTGAATATTCAAAATTTCTTAAATTCAACGATAAATTGTGTACATTATATATGTACTGAATATCTGGATTTGAAGAGAAATTGAATATCCAGAACAACGTAAATTCAACAGGAAATTGTGTACATTGAATGTACGGACTGTCTGGATTTGCAGATAAATTGTAAATCAATAACCGAGTAAATTCATCGGGAAATTGTGTACATTAAATGTACGGAATATCAGGTTTTGCGGAGAAATTGAATATTCAAAATTTCTTAAATTCAAAGATAAATTGTGTACATTATATATGTACAGAATATCTGGATTTGCAGAGAAATCGAATATCTTGAAATATATAAATTCTACGGGAAATTATGTACGTTATACGTACAGAATGTCTGGATTTACAGATAAATTGAAAATCCAGAACAGCTTAAATTCAACGGGAAATTGTGTACATTAAATGTACGGACTGTCTGGATTTACAGATAAATTGAAAATCCAGAACTGCGTAAATTCAACGGGTAATTGTGTACATTAAATATACGGACTGTCAAGATTTGCAGATAAATTGAAAATCCATTACGGCGTAAATTCAACGGGTAATTGTGTACATTATATGTACGGAATGTCTTGTTTTGCGGAGAAATTGAATATCCAAAGTTTTGAAATTTAGCAGGAAATTGTGTGCAATATAAATGTACAGAACGTCTGGATTTGCAGATAAATTGAAAATCCAGAACTACGTAAATTAATCGGGAAATTGTGTACATTAAATGTACAGAATGTTTGGTTTTGCGGAGAAATTGAATATCCAAAATTTCGTAAATTCAGCGGGTATTGTGTACATTATATATGTACCAAATATCTGGATTTGCAGTGAAATTGAATATCTTGAAATATATAAATTCAACGGGAAATTATGGACATTATATGTACTGCATGTCTGGATTTGCAGGTAAATTGAAAATCCAAAACAGCGTAAATTCCACGGGAAATTGTGTACATTAAATGTACGGACTGTTTGGATTTGCAGATAAATTGAATACCTAGAACTGCGTAAATTCTACGGGAAATTGTGTTCATTAAATGTACGGATTGTCTGGATTTTCAAATAGATTGAGAATCTTGAGCTGTGAAAATTTATTGGGAAATTGTGTACATTAAATGTACGGAATGTCTGGTTTTGCGGAGAAATTGAATATTCAAAATTTCTTAAATTCAACGAGAAATTGTGTACATTATATTTGTACGGAATATCTGGATTTGCAGAGAAATTGAATATCTTGAAATATATACATTCTACGGGAAATTATGTATGTTATACGTACGGAATGTTTGGATTTGCAGATAAATTGAAAATCCAGAACAGCTTAAATTCAACGGGAAATTGTTTGCACTAAATGTATGGACTGTCTGGATTTGCAGATAAATTAAAAATCCAGAACTGCGTAAATTCAACGGGTAATTGTGTACATTAAATATACGAAATGTCAAAATTTGCAGATAAATTGAAAATCCATTACTGTGTAAATTCAAACGGAAATTACGTACATTAAAAGTACAAAATGTCTGGTTTTGCAGAGAAATTGAATATCCAAAATTTTGTATATTCAGCGCGAAATTGTGTACATTATATATGTACGAATGTCTGGATTTGAAGAGAAATTGAATATCCAGAACAATGTAAATTCAACAGGAAATTGTTTACATTAAATGTACGGACTGTCTGGATTTGAAGATAAATTGTAAATCCGTAACTGAGTAAATTCATCAGGAAATTGTGTACATTAAATGTACGGAATATCTGGCTTTGCGGAGAAATTGAATATTCAAAATTTCTTAAATTCAATGAGAAATTGTGTACATTATATATGGACGGAATATCTGGATTTGCAGAGAAGTTGAATATCTTGAAATATATACATTCTACGGGAAATTATGTATGTTATACGTACGGAATGTTTGGATTTGCAGATAAATTGAAAATCCAGAACAGCTTAAATTCAACGGGAAATTTTTTGCATTAAATGTATGGACTGTCTGGATTTGCAGATAAATTAAAAATCCAGAACTGCGTAAATTCAACGGGTAATTGTGTACATTAAATATACGAAATGTCAAAATTTGCAGATAAATTGAAAAATCCATTACTCTGTAAATTCAAAACGGAATTTACGTACATTAAAAGTACAAAATGTCTGGTTTTGCAGAGAAATTGATATCCAAAATTTTGTAAA
>NW_022155016.1:0-25212 GCF_001633185.2 Quercus lobata | reverse complement strand
ACCCTAAACCCTAAAACCCTAAACCCTAAACCCTAAACCCTAAACCCTAAACCCTAAACCCTAAACCCTAAACCCTAAACCCTAAACCCTAAACCCTAAACCCTAAACCCTAAACCCTAAACCCTAAACCCTAAACCCTAAACCCTAAACCCTAAACCCTAAACCCTAAACCCTAAACCCTAAACCCTAAACCCTAAACCCTAAACCCTAAACCCTAAACCTAAACCCTAAACCCTAAACCCTAAACCCTAAACCCTAAACCCTAAACCCTAAACCCTAAACCCTTTAACCCTAACCTAACCCTAACCCTAACCTAAACCCTAACCCTAAACCCTAAACCCTAAACCAAACCCTAAACCCTAAACCCTAAACCCTAAACCCTAAACCCTAAACCCTAAACCCTAAACCCTAAACCCTAAACCCTAAACCCTAAACCCTAAACCCTAAACCCTAAACTCTAAAAATTTTACTCAAACCGCAAAGGCTCATATTATTTGTTTAACTTACTAATTCTTTATTTAAAATGAGTGTTGGCCCCAAAAAATGGTGAATAACATATTCAAACTAGTGACCACCTCTTCACGAGGCGTAGCACCCAATGAATTCTAATACTTCAGGGGCAACATTAATTAAACTCCATTAGCTGCATAACAATTATTCAAACTGAATGCGTCAACAGCAAAAGAAACCCAATAGAAATAAAAACATACTAGCAAGTACTAAGATAAAGATGCTTACAATTGCAATATTCATTTCTGCATGAGATCCTATACACCCAATTCTACATTTAACCCATAGGACATGGAAGCTTCAACAAAATGAAACTAAACTAACAATTGGAACCAAAACCAAACACTTAAAATAAATTTAAACATATTGCCAACAATGACACATATGCTTGAAATTCAAAATTCAATAAACTCAAACAATTTGTAACACCTAACACATACCAGGTCATCTTTACGGTCATTGATAGAAGCAAGAAGCACATATTTTGCTGAGTCTAACTCACCCCATCTCTCCACCACTCTAGGAGCCCCTCCTTAACTAGACTTAGCTTTAATAACTATTACCCCAAAAATACATAAACACCAAGCAAAACATCAAAAACCTATACATATAAATATAATATAAAGCATATAAAACCCAAAAGACAAACTTCTTACAAAATGGTATTGCTAATTCCGATAAATGAATAAAATGTTGTAAGAGAAAAAAATCACCTTTGATAAGTCCCAGTGTGTTGAAGGTTAGAGCTTGAAGAGAAGGGCAACCAGGGCACTCTAATGTGGTTGTACAAGGCATCTTTTTGGTAAAACCTACGTTGTCTCTCACAAACAAAATGTAACAAACCCCAACACCAAAAACGATGGAACAAGTGCAAGAAATGTTAAACCTTTACAACCTCTGTGTGTGTTTGCGATAATGGATGTTTTAAAACCGGGCTGGTTGGTTGAAGGTGTAGGAAACGTTAAACCCTTGCAACCTCTGTGTGTGTCTGCGATAATGGATTTTTTAAAACCTGGCTAGCTGGTCAAAAGTGCAAGAAACGTTAAACTTTTGCAACTTCTATATGTGTCTGCGTTAATGAATGTTTTAAAACCGGACCGACTGATCGAAAGATATAACTGGGAACCCGAAAGTCCAAATTTTGGGCCCATATAATAAGGCTATGGATATCTAGCATGGTCTCTTTAGGAGTGCAGCCAACTAGATACAGTTTCAGCCTTGTAGATATTGTTTCCAAGCTTCCAATGCGTTGAGCCGGTTTCCATAGAGTGATAGAATGCGTTAAAAAAAAAAATTTAATCTTAGATTGTGTTAAGTATCAACAAAGATGAACATTTCCTCATTTTCTGTCCCATTTCTCCAAACTAAAAGGTTATCCTAACTAAAGAAGAAAAAGAAGAATAGGGCTTGCACAGATAATATGAAACACAGACTATAGACCCCACTCTCTTGATGTGTGTGTGTGTGTGCGCACGTGTGCTTGTATGTGTGTGTGTGTGCGCGTGCGCATGTGCGTGTGCGTAATGGTGTTTTATGAGTATGTATTTGTGTTAGCATGAGTTCCAATGCAGATAAAGGAAAGACTCACAGATTTGACAACCCATATTTTAGTACAGTTGTCAAGATCCGACATATTATTTGTTTAACTTACTAATTCTTTATATAAAATGAGTGTTGGCCTCAAGAAGATGGTGAATAGCAGATGCAAACTAGTGACCACATCTTTATTAGTCATGGCACCCAATGAATTGTACTACTCCAGGGGCAACATTAATTAAACTTCATTAGCTACATTACAAGTATTCAAATTGAATGCGTCAACAGCAAAATAAACCTAATTGAAATTAAAACATACTACTAAGTACCAAGATAAAGATGCTTACAATTGCAATATTTATTTCTACACGAGATGCTGTTCACCCAATTCTACATTTAACCTATACAACATGGAAGTTTCAACAAACCATACTAAACTACCAATTGAAACCAATTTCAAACACTTAAAATAAATTGAAACATATTACCAACAACAACACAGATGCTTGAAATTCAAAATTCAATAAACTCAAATAATTTGTAACACCCAACACGTACTGGGTCATATTTACCTTCATTGATAGAAGCAACAAGCACACACTTTGATGAGTCCAGCTCACCCCACATTTTCACCACTCTAGGAGCCCCTTCTTGACTAGCCTTAGCTTCAATAACTATTAGCCCAAAAAAAAAATAAACACCAAGCAAAGCATTAAAATCCCAGACATATAAATACAATATAGAGCATATAAAACCTAAAACACAAGCTTTTTACAAAAGGGTATTGCTAATTTCAATCAATGAATAAAAGGGTGTAAGAAAAAAAAAAATCACCTTTAATGAGTCCAAGTGTGTCGAAGGTTAGAGCTTGAAGAGAATGGCAACTATGGCACTTTAATGTGGTTGTACTAGGCATCTTTTTGGTAAAACCTACGTTGTCTCTCACAAACAAAATGTGACAAACCCCAACACCAAAAACCAAGGAACAAGTGCAAGAAATGTTAAACCCTTGCAATCTCTGTGTGTGTTTGCGTTAATCGATGTTTTAAAATCAGGCTGGCTGGTCGAAAGTGCAAGAAACGTTAAACCCTTGCAACCTCTCTGTGTGTTGCATTAATGGATGTTTTAAAATCGGGCCGGCTGGTCGAAAGTGTAGGAAACGTTAAACCTTTGCAACCTCTGTGTGTCTCTGCATTAATGGATGTTTTAAAACCGGATCGGCTGCTCGAAAGATATAACTGGGAACCCGAAAGTCCAAATTTTGGGCCCATATGATAAGGCTTTGGATTTCTAGCATGGTCTCTTTAGGAGTGCAGCCGACTAGATATAGTTTGAGCCTTGTAGATATTGTTTCCAAGTTCCCAATGCGTTGGGCTGGTTTCCATAGACTGATAGAATGGATTTAAAAAAAAAAAAATCTTGGATTGTGTTGAGTTTGGGATAATGATTTTTTCAAACCATTTGATCCAATCCAAACCAACATACATACAAACTTATTTTATTACAATTATTTCACTAGTTTATTTTGCTTCATATAGGTATTTTTTGAGAATTATTTCATGGGTTGAGCAAAGATATTTGCTTAACAAGCCAATAAATAATATTATTTGTACCAATTTTATCTAAAAATTGTGAAACTCAAATCTAATTAGGGTTTTAGGAAAATGGAGCTCAATCTTAATCTAATTTCTCTAATATTACCATCCAAAGATGTATGTATGCTTATGTTAAGCTTTTTGGGGAAGTCTTAGCATATGATTTTCTTTCTTGAAACACTTTGCAAAGAGTCAAAATGGCAATGTTAAGCCTTTTAATTAAGATTGTAACTAATTGACATTATGATTCTCTTACTATTTTCCTTGCCCCGTTGGAGGAGATATGTCATTTAGCACAATGACACTTGACAACAAGCTAACCTATTGGTTGTTGCCATCATCTACATGATTAACCTTTCTATTTCTGTTCATTGTATAGGTTGGACTTATTTTTTCCTCCGCTCTAAACATGGTAAACAATTGAGTTTTTAACCAAAATCATAACAATTCAAATGATATGCATAAAATATTTTCAAATTTTAGGGATTCCATATTAATGAAAAGGAGGTTAAAATCCAAACCCATGACGAGACAAACAATAGAAGAAACATATGCACTAAATAGTGAAATAATTATAGTAAAATGAATTTTATATATGTTCAGTTAAATTGAGTCAAATGATTTAAAAAATCTATTAACCTGAACTTAATACTACCCAAGATTAAAATAAAATTTTTTACCCAATCTATCAATATACGGAAACCTACATGAGGCATTGAGTTGGGCCCCTTGGCCCAAAAAAAATATTTGGTTAGATATTTTCAGACTTTTTTAGGATTGGGCCCCACTTATCTAAAACCTTGCCCCCCTTCCCTAACAGCCCAAATAGCCTAGCCAACCCAACTGAAAAAAAATTAATAGCCCAATTCAAACCCACGGTTACAACTTAGTGCCCGTTTGGTTCAGCATTTGAAGCCCAAAAAGCGCTTTTTCAAAAAAGCTCAACCCAGTTTTGCGTTTGGTAAGCTCAAAACGCAACTTTTTTATAAAAGTTGCGTTTTGAACTTTTAGAAAAAACTGAAGGCAAAACGCGGAAGGAAAATGGTGAGGCAACGGTCCATAAATGAAAACGCGCACTGCGCGTTTTGATAGTTACCGTTGCTAATGATGAAATTCCAGAAATACCCATGAACAAACACTACAAATCATAACAATAAACAATCTTTCTCTCAAACATAATCAGATTACTAGAATACAAACTCAAAAACACAGTTTTAAAATTAATCAAATCATAACAATAAAAGCAAAAAAAAAAAAAAAAAAAAAAAAAAAAAAAAAAAAAAACAAAAGACAAAGGACAGAAGCTTGCTGACCCATCTGGACTGGGTTGGGGACGAAGATGAGCAATAGCACGAAGATGAGAGCTCCTTGGAATGTTCTTAAATGACGGAGAAAAGGAAAATTTTCTTATGAGAGAGAGTTTTGGAATCAAGTTAAAAAAGAAAAAAAAAAAAAAAAAAAAAAAAAAAACAAACAAACAAACAAACAAGAGAGACGGAGCTGGAGAAAGAAGGACCTCCTGGAATGTTCTGATGAATGAGAGAGAATGAGGGAGAAAAGGAGAGTTAAAAAGAGGGGTAGAGATAGTGGAGAACGTGTGGAGGAGAAAAAAAATAAAAATAAATAAAACTAAACGTATGGTTGGTATGGTTGAACGTGAAATGGAAAAAGAAAAAATAATATAAAAAATAAAAAAATTCAAATTGAGAAATACTACAGTAATATTTTCACAATATTTTCACAATAAATTTTAAGTAATAGATTGTTATTAGTTAATATTGGTTAGTAAAAAAATAATTTCAGTTGTGGGTTCAAATTAGAACTAGTAACAATTTTCCACATAAATTTTATTGTGAAAATATTGCGAAAAATGTTGTAAACGTAACACTTCTAATAATAAATTTTACACAGTAATTTGTTATTGGTTCTCATTTGAACCTACTAATGACATTATTATTTTTCTTATCTACCATTAACAACTTGTCATATAGACTTTATTGTGAAATTTTTGTAAAAATATTGTCCATAATTTGCATTAAGAGAGATAATTAAAACAAAAAATTTACTTATATATATATCTTATCCTTTTTGATAATTTATAACTCAAACCTCCACTTTTATAAGTACTAACCAAATACTCAGTTTTTTCAAAAAGCACTTTTTAACAGTTTTTACCAAACACTCAGCTTTTTAAAAATACACTTTTTCATTATGCACTTTTTAAAAACTCCACTTTTTCATTATGTACTTTTACAAAAAGCTGAACCAAACTCACCCTTAACCTAGTTCAGAAAAGAAAAAAAAAAAAGAAGAATAAGAGATAGGATTCGTCAAGAGAGAGAGAGACCGAGAGTGATGTGAGTGAGTGACTCCGCCAACCACGCTGCCGCCATCCAAGCCGCCGCTGCCACAGCCGCTGTCCGCCCATGCGAGACTGACCTCACTGCCATTGACTCACACCCACCGAGCAGCCGATCAACCTAGTGAGGCAGAAACTGACCTAGAGTTCACGCACCTCCAGTCGCCGCCGCCCTGCTTGATCTGCCCAACTCCGACGCCGGCCGCTGCAGCCTCTAACCTCCATTCTGCTTCAAGTATTATTTTTTCTTTCCTTCAACTTCAAAACCTGACATTGATTTTGAATCTTGATATGATTCAAAATCAATCTCCACTCCATACAATTATAATGTTTGTGAATCTGTCATTTGTGATTGTGGTATTTTTTTTTTTTTTTTTGGCTGAGGGTGATTGTGAATTAAAATTGAATATGTGAATCTGTGATTGTGTTTGAGAGTCTGTGTGAGTGTCTGAGATAGTGTATGAGTGTATGAGATAGTGAGAAGTGAGTTGTGATTCGTGAATAAAGTTATAATACAGAGAGAGAGTCTGTTGAGAAAGAACAATCGACAGAGGTGAAAAAAAGGGTAAAGTTAGGAAAAAGTAGTGCATTATAAATTCTTAGTAGTGGGGTAATAGTGTGTTTGGGGCAGTGGGTGCGTGGCAATCCGACAGAGACAAAGACAAAAATACATAATATAATAAAAATGTAAAACAAATTTAATAAAACCAAATAAAATTGACACTTGTGCTTACTTGCAACTGCGTTGTGAACATTGTCAGCTATGTAAGTTAACCTTTGTAACAAAATGAAAAATGATTTTTTAACAAACGCTTTAATGTAATACTATACTGATATTTATTTGATTTTTTTACTTATTTATTTTTCCCTTATCTCTGGCCCTAAGTCCGTCCTTGGTGATAGAACGCAGATTTTACCAAAAAGATGCCTCGTACAACCACATTAGAGTGTCCTGGTTGTCCTTCTCTTCGAGCTCTAACCTTCGATGCACTTGGTCTCATCAAAGGTGAATTTTTTTTCTTACACCCTTTTATTCGTTGATCGGAATTAGCAATACCATTTTGTAAAAAGCTTGTCTTTTGGGTTTTATATGCTTTATTTTGTATTTATATATCTGGGTATCTTATGCTTTGCTTGGTGCATGTCTTTTTTTTTTTGGATAACAGTTATTGAAGCTAAGGGTAGTCAAGGAGGGGCTCCTAGAGTGGTGGAGAGGTGGGGTGAGCTGGACTCATCAAAATGTGTACTTGCTGCTTCTATCAATGACCGTAAAGATGACCTGGTATGTGTTGGGTGTTGCAAATTGTTTGAGTTTATTGAATTTTGAATTTCAAACATCTGTGTCATTGTTGGCAATATGTTTCAATTTTTTTTAAGCGTTTGGTTTTGCTTCCAATTGTTAGTTTAGTATGGTTTGTTGAAGTTTGGAGTGTTTGAGAATGAACATATGCTTTCATGTTCTATGGGTTAAATGTAGAATAGGTGTAAGGATTTTGTGCAGAAATGATAGTACGTTTTGATTTCTATTGGGTTTCATTTGCTGTTGAAGGTTTCGGTTTGAATGCTTGTTATGTAGCTAATGGAGTTTAATTAATGTTGCCCCAAGGGTAGTAGAATTCATTGGATGCCACGCCTCATGAAGAGGTAGTTGTTGGTTTGAATTTGCTATTCACCATCTTCTTGGGGCCAACACTCATTTTAAATAAAGTATTAATAAGCTAAACAAATAATATGAGCCCTCGCGGTTTGAGTTAAATTTTGCAGTGGCTATTACGAATTGAGTTTGTAATTGTTCACGAAGTTTGGGACTTCAAGCATTGTACTTAATTGCCATTGCATGTTTTGTTTGTTTTCTAAAGAAGTTAGAGGCAACTTATATGTATCATCCTTTAAGAGGAACAGGTTCTAATATTGGTTGCAACCGGTTGATTGGATTCTCTAGTTATTCCCTTGCATATATCTGGTGATAATGCATAATGGCTTGCTTGCCAAAGAGCAATTTGCAAGTTTCACTTATTGCCTAAATAGAAGCTTTTAGCTTGAACTAGGACAATTTATCCTTTTGTTTTGCATATGTGTATGAATTCAGATATTATATCAATCTTTTTCTAAAAATGTAATTAAGGCCCTCAAATCCTTTATTTTGCAAAAGTGTTTTTTTTTTTTTTTTTTTTTTTTTTTTTTTTTTAAGAAATATTTTTCTTTTTCTCTTGCAGTTATTAGCAGTGGCAAGAAAAACTGGCATGGTGAGTTACACTCTAGGACTAATGAATATCTGGCTACATGTTTCAGTTTTCAGTTTTGACTGTTAGTTATAGGCTTATTGAAGATCCTATTCAATATTTGTGTTCTTAATGTATCCGATAGATTGAGGTTCTCAGTGCAATTAATGGGGATATTCGTTTCACGGTTTCTAATGCCAATGAGGATGGTCCTAGACTTGCGGATGATGCTGTTGTTGGGTTGCATTTATTTGCCGGACAGGGATTGGAGTTGACATCTAGGTACTGCAATATTGTTCCTTTCTAGGCTTTGCCACCTAATTCCACAATAGGTGCTTACATCTTTGATTTCCACCTGCATTCTTCCGATATGCATACAGCTTCTGATCTTTGAATTTATTGTTAAATTCTAGGTCTTATATTTTGCTTGCTTGTACAACAAAAGGAAACACAAGCATGAGGTCCATTGAAGTTACTGATTCACCTGCAAGTTCTGCGTCTATTGGTTCGTCAAACACATGGAGTGTATGCGGTTCTGGCAACATCTTATGTTCTAAAGTGGATGGAAGTGAAAAATATGCTATATTTGGAGGGTGAGTGCTCTCGAGTTTCACAATTAGAATTTATAAGCTTGAGAATTAAGTCAATTGTCATTCTGTAGTGGGATTTTATGGTGTGTACTAGCTTATTCATCTATGAAATAATGGTTTTCTTGATTTCCATCTCAGGAAGAGCGTTGAAATGAACATGTGGGATCTTGACAACTGTACTAAAATCTGGGCTGCCAAATCTGTGAGCCTTTTCTTTATCTGCTAAATCTTGAAAGAAATTCACAAATTAATTTTCTATAACTTGCATTTTTTCCTTGCATTTATTTAATAGCTTCTACCCTATGCAGCCTCCTAAGAACAGTCTTGATATTTTTACCCCAACCTGGTTTACATCATCAACATTCCTAAGTAAGGATGATCACCGCAAAATTGTGGCTGGCACCAACAGCCATCAGGTAATCTTTCATTGCAAATTCTTCTTTCATTTTGGAATGAATAACTGGATATCGGTAACTTCTGGGAATGCAACATTCTTACGGATTTTTTTCTCACTTCCTACTGTCCTTTGAGCATGTGTTGCTTGGTGCTGACTGGAATTGAGTTTTTTTTTGTGTACTTGAATTCTCTTCAATTGAGATACCATCAGATGTTATGTCACGAGAGGGAATACCCATGTTCTACATGTTATTGATCATGAGCCATTAAACTAACAATGGCTAATAATACACCTAGGATGAAATTTATTAATTTTTCTTCTTTCATCTGGAGCTAAGAAAATGTGAATTTCATTTATATCCTTTGTTAGTTTTATGATATTCAAGTTATTGTTAGTTAACTTTTTTTAAAAATTTTTAAAATTTCTTATTTTTTATAGAACTTGGAGTGCTTTCTTATCATTTTGTCTTTGCTGGTTTCTTGGAAGAACCACAATTTCTTTATTGCCTTATCTCTAGTAGACTAGTAGCTGTATTGTAATCGTAATCATCCAGCCACTCAAAAACTTCAATTCATTTTTTTTTCATAACAGGTTCGCCTCTATGATATTTCCGCTCAACGAAGACCTATTATCTCATTTGATTTTGGGGAGACGCCTATCAAATCAGTAACTGAAGATTTAGATGGCTATACAGTCTATGTAGGGAATGGGTCTGGTGACCTTGCTTCTTTTGACATGCGCACAGGTGAACTGTAGTTCGATCATGTTGTCACATATTTGATATTCTATTTGTGTGGAAGTCTGGAAGATACATTTAACATTCTCTCTCTTATAGTGCATTCTGGTAGTGTAAGTGTTCTGCTTATTTACTTAATTAGTTTTCTTCAGTAGAAAGCCTTTGATTATTAAAAAGAAAAATGGAAAAAAAGAAAAGAGCATTGCTTTCCTTTAGTACTGTCTGGCTAATTTAGATTGGCAATTATCATTTAAGGTGATCAAGCCTTATATGCGGGGTTTCTCTATGTTCTTGTGTGAGCGAGTGTGCAGGCATGTGGGTTCATTTATATATATATTGCTAAATGCTGGCTCCACCATGTATCTTTTGTGGGGGGGGGGGATATACAAACTGATAGACTTGCCCTTATGCTTGTTTTGATCTGTGGAAAATATTTTTCTTATGTAAGTTTTAGATCCAAAAGATGAGGCATATAATACTTAGGAATTATATGATGGTTTTCTTTTAGCTTCATTTCAATTGTTTGCTTCATGTTACATGCATTGAAATTTTTGTGTCTAAGGGGTCATATCTGGGAAGGGCTTGATCACCGCAGCAAAACACCTAATTTTGTATTGAAATTTTAATTCAATAGAGCTCAAGCCTTTTGTAGAATTTTTTTTTTTTTTTTTTCAAAGTAAATTGTTAATGCACAATTGATTGGCATATGACGTTTAATGTCTGAACATAGGTCATTTTGCAAGTACCATAGGTATTCAAGGGTATTATTCATTTAACTCTGAAAATTGAACTCTTACTCCAAGGTCTACTTAGGATTATTGGTAACTATTACATATTTTTGGATTGATGTTAATTGAGTTGCATTAAAGTGGATGTGAAAATTGAGTTTTGATATTGTTAATGTTATTCTTGCATTTAATTCATATTTTTTGAATGATTTGAGATTTTTCTCACTTGTAACTCCATAAATGATGAAAGTATCTTTTTACAGGAAAATTATTGGGGTGCTTTTTGGGAAAATGTTCTGGAAGCATTAGATCTATAGCCAGGCACCCAGAGCTTCCAGTGATTGCATCTTGTGGTGAGTGTGTTGTATTGTTTTACCGTTATGTTAATTTGCATTGGAACTCATACTGACAAGTGTACATACTTACACAACACCATTTGCATACACACACGCACACGCACACGCGCACAGACGCACACCCACACACCCGCACATCAAGAGAGAGAGGTCTGTAGTCTGTGTTTCGTATTGTCTGTGTATACCCTCTTTTTCTTTTTCTTTTTTTGGTCAAAAGGTTTGCATGTTCACCCTTTGTTAGGAGGTCAAGTATTGGCTTCCTTTAGAAGACATCCACTACTTGGTTATGAGTTATGGATAACAAAGTTTAGTTAGGGTGGTCTTTTAGTCTGAAGAAGTGGGAAAGAAAAGGAGGAAAATTTTTATCTTAGTTTATCCTCAATCACTTGCTATATTATCTACTAAGCAATGACAACCTTTTATTCTCATATATATATATATTTTTTTTTTCTGAAAGTCATTTCCTGTATTAATATTCTAATTAAAAGGGTGCGTGCAGTTAGCACTTCATCATGTGTGGGTTCACTTAATTTTATCGAATCATCCTTTAGCCTTTTGAGGTTAAGTTTGTTTGTCTTACGACCAAATTTTATTGACCATCAAAACTGAGAACTTGACTAATTTCTAGGACTGGACAGTTATCTACGCTTATGGGATATAAAGACTCGGCAACTTCTGTCTGCGGTATGTTCTTACACTTTATGATTATGAAGAGTTGTTAGAATTTCTTGCTGAAAGTCAGGGCTGAAGATATGTGCTAGTTTTAAACTCTTATATTTATTTTTTGCCCTTACTAGAGTTACATTTTTGTAGCTTGTTACTCATGGTTTTGGCATCTCAAATTTTCTTACCTAATGCTCAAAACTCTTCGTTCTACCTCGAGGCCAAGAACACATTTAGGCTGTGATAGAGATGAGTGATAGCGCTTTTTTGCATTCAAAGCTAAAAACTTGTTGTTCTAACCATTTAATCTTTTTATATTCTATTAAAAGGAATCAGTAAATCGATTTTTGAGGGTTTAGCAATTTCTTTGGATATTATGTTAATGAAAAATGAAGTTGTTTTATGCTTTTATTGATAGACTCAAGTTATTGCAGCTAACATTCATTTGAATAATGCATAAAGTGAGATGCTGTCATCTGCACATTACTTGACTCTTATTAAAGGGACATTAGTAATCTGCATGTGATGATACCAAAGCAAGATGGTCAATTAACACGATGGCATAATGTTGAAAACCTTGAGCAAAAAGGTTTAATGGTGAATGTATAAATTTAAGTTTAATCTATTGTGTGGTGCACTTGTATACTTGGCTGTAAAGGTCTGCTTAGGGCATGGCAAAGCCTAAGCATTCCTAAACATGCACTGACTCTTGGTCCACAAGCCTAATGACTGCCCCTTATTCAGAGCTATGTATTGCTTTGGATTTCATTGTTTGAATCTGTGGCCTTGACACTTGTAAGGTTGACACTTTTATAGAGCTCATGCAGGGATTGTAGATAGTCTTTTCATTTGTGGTTTTGTAAGCTAATGTGTTGTGCTGCATAAATTTCCATCATCTTATCTTGATTGTCTTCATCGTGTAGGTTTTCCTAAAGCAGCATCTTACAAATGTTGTCTTCGACTCTAGTTTTGCTGATGAAGGTTAGTTTTCTGTTTTTGTCTTGTCTGTTATGGACCAAGCCAATAGTATGTTTCTTGTACTATGATTATTCTATTAGTGGATGTTGTTACATTTCTTGCACAAGGAATGATTGTAGGGATTGGTACCAGTAATGTAGTCTAAGTTTGAAGCAATTTATTGCTCATATGATATGAATGATAATTCTAACACTAGGTTGGAGCTAATTTGCTTTAGCTCAAATGACACATGCTCCTCCCTCGTTAATGGGATGGAGGGTAAGGTAGTGAGTTCAAAACTCACAAGATGTGTGTAGCTTACCAATGAGGAAAGGTGTTATCACTTTGCCCCCACTTGAGATGCCTCAGCAATAAGGGAGAGTGCCTGGATAACTATAAACCCAGATGTCTTTGATTCAACTCCTAGCTGAGGCATTTTGCGATTTACTTGATGCCTACTCAGTGGGGGTATGTAGGCATCTTGGGTTTACCCTTAGTGGTGGTCCCACTGGCTCATACCTTGAGGGGGTTCCTTTTCATAAAATAAAAAAAGAAAAACTGAAGGTCTTTATAAGGCAGAACTAAAAAACAATGCAAAAAGTTGGGTCATCGTTGAAAGCAGTTATATAAGGCAGAACTAATATTTTTGAAAGAAAACTTTGAGCCCAACAACTAGTCAAACTTTGTTTCACCTCTTTTTGGACTGGTTGATTTGATGTTATAACTGTGGATCCATTCTTTATACTTAACTTCAGGGATCTCTTAGGAGGTTGGAGTCTGTCTTTATCCTCAAACTACTAATAAGTAAACAACTCCTAATGGCCTAGGAGCAAAGACTAGATCGGTCTTATACTCTTGGTATTTTTTTTCTTTGCAATGTAAAATGATGAAAATATTTTATTTTCCATTACTACACGCATAATTTTTAGGCTAAAATCCAATTTAGTCCCTTGACTTTTTCTTCAGTTGTCAATTTAGTTCTTAAGATTTAATTTTTATTATTTTAGTCCCTCACTATTTCAAAATGAGTCAATCTGGTACTTCTATGTTAATTTTTTTTCCCTAACCAGTACTCATCAAATGACAAGAATTATTAAATGGAGCAACTTATGAATGGTTTCGGTTAAAATTTGAAATAAGAAAAAAATAATATTAAAACTGAGTCATTTATTAACAAATTTGGATGAAAGGACTAGATTGACAAAAATTAAACCCTAGGGACTAATTTGACAACTGAAATAAATGTAGTGGACTAAATTTAATTTTAGCCTAATTTTATTTAAATAGGGTTTTTAGGGGATCAAATATGCTTTAAATTTGATAAGGATGTATGGGGTCTGACTCCAGTTTTTGAAGTTGCTTGAACCTGAAGTTTGGCACACACCTTACACTTTTTAGTTTATATGATGGTTACCTTAATTGTTCCTCTTATGCAAAGCTAGTTATATAATATTATAATGTCAACATTAATCCACACCTACTAATTATACATTCCTCATTCTTATGAGCAGAAGTTAAACCTTCTATAGCAGCAGATCTACCACTAAATGCTGAACGAATTGCTAATGAGACTGAAATCAGAGACGAGGAAGAAACACTGCCTGTGAAAAGAAAAAAGGCATCAAAAGAAGAAGAAAGAAGGAAGAAGAAAAAGGCAACGAAAGAAAATGAAGGAAACAAGAAGACATCAAAAGAAAACAATGGAAGCAAAAAGAAGGCATCGAAAGAAAATGAGGGAAGCAAGAAGTTAAAATCCAAGAAAAGCAAAAGATCAAAATGTGAGATTCATGATGAATCATGCTTGTGTGTACAATCCAAAGCGCCGGAGTCAAACGTTGACATGCATTATGACTAGCATAATGTTTCTAAAAGCTTTTCTCTTTATATATTCATTTTATGTAAATTGTGAAGATGACGAGTAATGGTTCTTGATGTTTTTAACCCAATGACATGTCAGTTCATCATCAATCTGTGCATTATGTTGTGGAATGGCAACCAATTTTCTTTTTCTTTGGCATTTATCTTTCTGCTCACATTGCGACACAATAAAGTTCAAGCTGTATATTAATTATATGCTGTTGTGCCTCGTTTCTCCATACCCTACCGTCTGACTCTCTTTTCTTTCACTCAGATCTTTCATCTTTTTCTAATAATGGTTCCATCAAGTTTTATTTACATAGACTTCAGTAATATTTCATAAGCCTCCATTTTGACCTTTCTTGTTCTGTGTGATGGCACTAATTGCTAAGTAATGTCCATATTTGGCTTTTAAAACAACCTGGATTACCCTTACTGGTTTTCTTGGGCTGACATATTTTAAATTACTTGGAAGAATAAGAGAGGACCATCAATTATTTGTGTATCTAGGTTATGATTTTTTAATTAGGGAATCTTAGTTTCCATCTTCCTATTTTGAGTTAAACTTCACTACTCTTTGATGTGGGGGAGGCCAGAGAGGGGGAATTCATACCTTGGATGACTCCATTGGAGAGACTGGGAAATGCTATTTGACCCAAAGGTCATTGGCACTTTTGAAATAGAGATTCATATTTTGGCATCTTTCTCTGTTTCTATCTCTGAGGAGGCAATGGCTTTGTGTTGTTCTTGGAGTGGCATTCATGATTCACCTCTTTTGGACATTGTCTTTTGTTGCTCTCTTACATGGAGGAACATTAGTTGAATTGATCTTGATGAACATGCTTTGATATCGACTTGTTAAGTATGACTTCTATTGGATTGAAGTCAATTTAGTTTTGGATTCACTCACTAGGTTGTTTTACTTATGGCATTTTCTTGCTACATTTTTTTTTTCCAGTTTTTTATATTTTATTTTGGATTCCCAACTTAGAAAATCTTTTCTTTTGTTACTTTGTACATTAAGCCAATTGATTATTTATAAGTTGCTAAGTGATATGTCAATGGAATTTTATAGGAGGCTATCCCTGTTACACAGCTTGTAAGGGAAATTGCTGCTGTTATGCAGGAGTTCACTCACTCCGGGTAATTATTTCTCTTCTGGAATATGATTCACTTATTTCAATTAGTTCATGTTCATTCATTATGTGAAGAGTGGCAGTTTTTTTTTTTCTTTTTGAATTTTTTTTTTTTTTTTTTTGGGGGGGAGGGGGGGCGGTTGAAGTCTGTTGGGTATCATTATGCGCCTTAATCATAGGTGATTTGAAAAAAGAAATGTAGAGGGCACAAGGCTGAGGTTATTGAAATTTAAAAGGATGCAAGTACATCATCTTGCAAACAATGGTGGCTTCAGGAATATTTCTCAGGGTGTTCTTTAAGAAGCATAAGTGTTTGTTTGACGATATTATTTTTGCCAACTTATTATACTATTCAGCTTATTTTTGCTACTATTCATAGGTCTCACTATACTATTTCAACTAACTTTTACATTTATCTATAGTACTTTCAGTAAAAAGTTTTCAATTTCAGTAAAATAAACGGATCCCAAACAGACCCTAAATTACACAATCTAATAAAAAGAGATTGATCTTGGGCTTTTTTCTTGGGGTCTATTGGGCATTTGGGCTTACTATGTTAGAATTTATTTATTTTTATTTTATTTTATTTTTTTCAGATTTTAGTTCAAAAATTTTTTTGGACTTCTTTTTGCTTGAAAGCTCCAATATATTGTTGAGTAGAACAAATTATGGAGCAAAGTTTAATTTTATTGGCATAAAAAAAAACTGACGGTGTTCCCAAAATTTTTTTAAAAAGGTAAACAAATATAAAATTTTAAATTATTATATAAAAAAAATAAAAAATAAAAAATAAAAATTCAGGTCAAGGTGGTCCTGTGATCACCTTGGCCTTTAAGTACCGCCGCCCCTGCTTGCAAATGACTCCAAAACGAGTTTAAATTCAGTGCAAATCTTAAGTTTACTTTTCATCCGTTTAGACACCAGTTGTTACCTCAAGTGGCCTCCAACTTGTGGAGAAATTTCTACTCATTTAGGATCAGTTTTGCTTTTCCTAGTACAAAATGTAACTTGGGGCAGATGCCAAGCTCTTGCTAAGTTACTTTGGTCTGGTGGCTTCTGTTGTTCCATGTTGGTCTGTCCAAGGGATATGTAGAAGCTGGATTTACTCCTTTAGTAGACCGTGAGGGGTCTGGTGAACTTCAGGGAATTGGCGTCATAGGTGGTGGCGGCATTTGGGGTATACCACCCAAAAACGACGGAAGAGGTGCCCCCATTGGTTGTTGGGTCTGACCAACCACTTGTTGAGCTTGGCCCGCCACTTGTTGGGCTTGATTGTTCACAAATTGCAACCTTATTCTACATGCAAAATAAAGATATGAAGATATCAACAACAGATTTCTAATGAATTACTGAATCATGTTTGCCAAAATTCCTTTTAGAATGTTCTTGAATAACCTTGTATTGAGTTCCTTGGGACCCTCAAGACTTCCATTTGTCCCATGTTGAGGATAATTTGGTATGTTTGAGAAACTTGAATAATTGAAAATGATCTGCCAAGATTTTCTCTAGATGTGTATTTTCACGAAAAACTTAAAAGATCTTAAAGTTGGTCAAATTAGGGTCCTGTTTGGTACACCCACTCAAATACATGTTTTCAGTTTTTAAACACGTATTTCCACACATATTTCACCCATATGTTTTCAGTTTTTAATTGCATGTACCAAACACCTCCTAGATTTTGTATCTATTTATGATTGGTAAGTTACGCACCCAATATGTCATGAGTCCATGACCTCATCCTGCGCCTATAACTTATAAGCGGAGGAGGAGCTGCATTGTCATTGGATGAATCAGATTTTGAACTTGACTTTCAATTATAGAGCTTTAATACTAGTAGATGCTTGATTTGTGTAAACTCAACTAAGGAAAGTCTCAAAAGAATCACATTTCATTCCTGTTTTGGAACTCTGACTGTTAGCTATGGATTTTTTATTTTATATTTGTGATGCATTTGAGCAGGCTTGAATTTTCTTGCTCTGTTTTCCCCAGAACTTTGGTTTCAGTTATATTTATGACACCATATATAAGATATGCTTTGGCCATGCATTAAATAGTTTGAACTAAACCTAAAACCCAGATTTTGGAGTTCAAAATGATGCTCCTCCAATGTGCTTTGGATAAAAAGCATGTTATTTTCTGAGAACTCCATGGCTGCAGAGAAAAAATGTCAAGTTAAACTTTTGTTCATTTCTATCGAACAGAAGATCTGAAATTAAGATCTATTTCATCTAACAAATGTCAAAATTTTGAGTTTTTTATGTTTTGAAAATTTACAAAATGTGTGAAGTTGTGTATGTGATAGTAAATAATGAGCATAAAGAGAACATGTGATCTAATAGTAGGATTGACAAAATACTAATCTCGTATAAATGTCTATATATTGTTAAAGTATCACAATTTGTAACTTGAACCCATTTCTATTGTTTTAGGAAAAAAAAATGCGATAGACTTTGGTTAGGCATTTCATTTGGATGATTTAAATGATTTAAATCATTTAAACCAGTCTTTGTAACAGAAGTTTGGTTGCTTATGTTTTCTTGTTTGAATGATTTAAATTTTGGCAGAGTACTAACACCAGCTGAAATTGATGATTACTTGGCTGAAGTGTAGTTCATTTCCCTTTAATGAAGAAACTGGAGAGAACTTTTATTATAGGGCAAGGACTGGTTGAGTTATTCGATTTATACTGGTCCTTGTTACTGCAAAATGCCTTGTTTGTCATGATGATCTACTTAATTATATGTACTTGTACACTTCCCCCCCCCCCCCCCTTCTTCTCTCTCTGTGTTGCAAGTGGTAGTGGTACTGATTGGATGATTTTGTTTACTGAAATTACTATTCGATATCACTTTAGTAAGTTATCACCTTTTTTATTTTACTTTTTTTGCTAACCTGATGGCATATGCATGTGGTCTAATCTCGTTTTTATTTATTTATTTTTTGTAAGAGAATAATTTGTTAGAAAGAATGAACGCCCAAAGGACAGAGTCCTTAACTACATACGAACACAAATGAGGTCCAAAAAATGACAATAAAACTTCAAGACACTCCCCCAATCGAAGTAAAATATTTTTTTTTAAAAAGGATCTCAAGGAGCTTATTTAATATCTTGCATATAGATTGTTCTTTGTTTTCAATAGTTCGGATCCCCCAAATGGTTCATAATTCATATAATCCACAACACTATTTGCCTCCCCAGCAATAGTGCAATGCAGCAACTAGTGCTTAACCATTTCACAACCAGTAGTTACCATTTAACAAAATTATCTATAGTATGCAATTCAAATTTGTTAATACAAAAAAAGATACCTTACTAGTAACCTTACTACCCCGACCTAAACACCTTTCCAAAGGGAAGATGGAGTTAGGTGTGCGTCACGAGCACACTAAACTCCCCTTTCCCATTTGAAGTCCAAAAGTAGACAATCTTCATTCCATTTTACCATCAGCCTGGAGTATAGTAAGTCCATCAACTACTTCATTCCTAGCTCCCAATCATGGAAATCCCTGGGGAATCTATGATTCCAACATTCGCTTTGCTTCTACCATCCTCTTCAAACATAATCAACAAATGCAATGATGCAACCTTCTCCACTGCAATGGAGTATTAGTTTGGAAACACAACCTGCAAAGATTGATCTTCGCATCACACATTATGCCAAAATATTTCACTATTGCTATTTCCCACCCTAATCAATATGAAATTATGAAATCTTTTCCAACCAGCTAAATTGCCTTTCCACATACTACAACAACCATGAGGTCTTCTCACTAACATCTTAGACCAATCACCCCTACTGCTCCTTATATTTAGCCTTCATGGCACCATGCCAAAATTTCTCCTGTTAAATCCCATATCTCCGTATCTATTTATCGAGCAAAGTTTTATTAAAAATGATTGATTGTGAGTGATGAACAATTACTTTTATATGAACTTATTATTTTTTTGATATCATTCACAGTCAACCACTTTAGAGTTATAACAAAAGTTGCATTCTTAAACTTAACTAAATGTGGAGGTTCCTAAATCTTACCATCATACCACTCATGTCCCTGGTAGCAAACTAGGGATCCCCATTCAAAAGTTCCAATTAGATAATAATTAATGAGACCATTCACATCAGTCTCAATAAAATAGCTTGAGATTAAAAATATAGCTAAAAACCCAAAAAAATCTACGCATCAGTCTCAACAAACTACCAAAAAAAAAAAAAAAACACTTGCTCCCAACTTAATTGTTGATGGTTAATTAGTGTGAGGATAATGGTTATAGTCCAAGAATAGTTGTTAGGTGTGCCAAGTAGTTCTATTAGGCTTTCAAAATTGTTCATTGTATTTTTTAGTGTCCCACAAAACTAACATTGTAGTTTTTTTTTTTGGACAAAACATTTCATAAATTAATCATAGTCTTTCTAAAGTAAGCAATATATTATCTGAGGAAAAAAGAATGACTTTCACCAAAATTTGAAGAAATTAGTATATATTCATAAAATTCAAGACTCACATGCACATATTCAAAGCTAAAGATAAGTATGGATTAAGTTGTTACTCATTTTATTTAAGAAAAAAAAGCTAAGTCTCAACAGATCATGAAATGCATAAAAAAATGAAATCAAATAACTAATTAAAATCATAATATTTATTTATAAGATATGTTATATATTTTTATCAATTTAATAATATATTATTATATTTATATGTTGTATAATATATATTTATTTAATAACAAATACATAATAGTTTAAAAAGTCATGATTTTTATCTGGGGAGTTATTGTTAAAAACCATACATGTGGTGACTCCATTCTATTAGATTTGGAGCAATTGTCCAACTCTCTAAGCAAATTGTACAGCACTGAAAGCTAAAAACTTTATAAACATATAAGAAAGACTGGAGATTAAGAAATCTAAATGATGAGAGAGAGCAGAGGTTAAAGACTCACTTGTGAGTTGTTGGTAGAGAAAGGAAAACTCCTTTTCTTCTTCTTTGTTTGATGTAATTAGAAGCTCTGACCTCTATTTTTTATTTTTCAGAGTGATTATGAAGGGCTACAGGTTTTTATTTATTTTATTTTATTTTTACATGGCAGCTACTAAATTTTTGAGATAATTAGATAAAGATAAAAGAAGATGTAATTGACCCATTTATGACCTGATTCAAAACACACCTAATTGCCACCCCTATCGGTTACTAATTTCTAGTGATGTAGGACACAGTTTCTCTAGTTTTAATATTTTATTTAATTTTTGCTATTTTAGGTTTAGGTGATTTATTTCCTTGTTTTAGGTACTTTTAATGTTGTTTAGTCAAATTAGGGTTTTATATGTTTTCGTAGCCACTTTAGGGTTTCTAGCCATTTTAAGTTTTATTTTTACTATTTAAACACATTGTAGCTTTCAACGGCAATTCAATTTTTTAGATTAATAAAAATACAGACTTTGTTTATTGTTTTCTCTGGTGAATTCCAAATCTATCACCTTGTGGATTCGAGGTTTACTACCTAGAAACTAATAGTTTAGTTTCTATCCATCAAAGAGAGCATCGTGTGTGCTTTCTTCAGGCTTCTACAATATCAGTTGGTATCAAAGCCTTGACATACTCTGGTCTGATAGCTAACCGGTGAGATAATGACCACCATAATAATGATGGCGGTAACGACGTCAACAACCCAGTCCTCACTAGGGCTGAGTTCCTTGAGATTCGTAAAGAGGTTCATGATGAGAATCAACAATTTCTTGAAAAGAGTCAGCAAATTATAGGTGAAATCAAGCAAAAATTGTTACTTTTTCTATACCACTCACAGTTAACCACTTTAGAGTTGTAACAAAAGTTGCATTCATAAACTTAACTAAATGTGGAGATTCCTAAACCCTACCATCATACCACTCATGTCCTTGGTAGCAAACGAGGGATCTCCATCCAAAAGTTCCAATTAGATAATAATTAATAAGAGCATTCACATCAGTCTCAATTAACTAGGTTGAGGTTAAAAATATAGCTAAAAACCCATAAAAAGTCTACGCATCAGTCTCAACAAACTACCAAAAAAATTTAACACTGAGTTTTACATCGCCAGAAGGAGCTAGTCATTGAATCTCGTTACTCCAATAAAATCAATCTTTTCTACCCTACTTCTTCTTCTCTCTCTCTCTCTCTCTCTCTCTCTCTCTCTCTCTCTCTCTTATTATTTTTTTTTTAATGTTATGTTCTCTCATATAGTTTTTAACACATAGTGTTAAAAATAGTTGCTTACCATCATGATGTGTGGTTTTGATAATAATTTTATGACAAATGAACAATAACATTTATTGGAGCCATAAAATTTGTTCACTTTTTGACTAGGAGTGTTGTGAATACACAACAAAATGGTACATTATTTCACAACCATTGAGTTGTAGCTAAAGTCGAATAAAAAAAAAAAAAAATATATATATATATATATATAGTCTTTTGTTCTTATGGTACATTATGGTAAAAAATATGTAGTTTCACAAAATGGTACATTATGTTCTTAAAAATATATAGTCTTTTGTTGTATATTTAGACTTTCTTTTTCACTAATATTTAAGAGAGTGTGTTGTGTGTAGTATAACTTGCCCCACCCTCCCTTAAAAGTTACCATGGCTTTTGAGTGGAGTTGTGATGTGCCTTTATTTTAGAACCCTTTTCCCTCTCCCTTGTGTGTATGTGTATGTTTGTTTCTCAAAAAAAAGAAAAAAGAATGGGTAATTGTCCCACATTGCTTAATAGAGTGTGTTGTGTGTAGAATAACTTGCCCCACCCTCTCTTAAAATTTACTATGACTTTTGAGTGGAGTTGTGGCGTGTCTTTATATCAGAACCCCTTTCCCTCTCCCTTTTGTGTATGTGTGTGTTTGTTTCTCAAAAAAAAAAAAAATGTAGTAAAAAATAGAGTATAGAGTCTGATACATGTGCATACACATCCTAGCTAAACTGGAAAAATTAGAGTTTTTTGGGTTAGTTCACCTAAAAATCTGAGGAGACTGGTGTGAATACTCTAATACCCACCAAATTTCCCATATACTTTTGAATTCTGAATGACCTCTTCTTGAGGAGATAGTAAATAAAGCAAAAGCCCAAACTCACATAATTGGCTGTTTCATGCCCCCTCTATTTTCAACAAAGTAACCTCCATCCAAAATTATTAACATTCCATAACCTAAAGACTCTCATAACCCAATTGAACCATCAATCTTGGCCCACTTTTTCTGAAATCCACAAGCCCTCCCAAAGAATCTCTAAAAGAAAGTGTTAGGTTTTAAAAGTTTAGAATAATTGGCAAACTGTGAGCACAAACTTGTCTAGATATAGATCTTAGAGTCTATAAGATTTATTAGACATTGCTCAAGGTGTTACAAGTCAGAATACAAGAACATTCAAATTGCAGAAAGGAGAATTCAATTTCTAAAGAATTCGACTGATCGAGAAATAGGTTCGACCGATCGAAAGTCACAGACATAAATTTTTTACAGAATTCTATTTCAGCCCAAACTTTGCTTAAACGTTTTGGTTTTTAAGTGAAACACTTCTAGTATATAAAAGAAACTTTAATTACGTTTTAGAGGTTCTTGGAAGACTTTGGAGGTGCTCTTTTGAGATCTAAAAGGTAGTGTGCATTCTCTTTTCAAAGTCACTACTGAAATTTCACCTATAGATTATTAGAACCGGTAGATCTAAAGTTGCTGCAACAAGATCATATATAACTGCTGATTTAAACCTTCAAGGGTGGTCTTGGAGTCACAAACTAGAGAGTTTGTGTTGCTAAACCTTTGAGTGGGATCTCAAAGTCACAAACGTGGGTGTTTGTGTTCAGCAAATCTAAGATAGAAGAGTCCGTGGATTCGGAACTGCACGTGGTTGTGTAAGTAAGTTCTACAAGAGGTAGTTTTAGATTTTAGGGAGAAAATCTATTGTAATCTTCCATTCTATCATAGTGGATTTGTTTACCTTGAAGATAGTTAGGTCAAATCCTCCCCAAGTTTTTACCTTGATACGGTTGGTTTCATTGATTTTCTTGGGTGATCATATTACTGTCTTCTTTATTTTTTCTGCACTAAAGTAATATGTTTGCATGTGTTT
This sequence comes from Quercus lobata, assembly GCF_001633185.2. Classification (NCBI taxonomy): domain Eukaryota; kingdom Viridiplantae; phylum Streptophyta; class Magnoliopsida; order Fagales; family Fagaceae; genus Quercus; species Quercus lobata. The sequence continues at coordinate 1,471 of NW_022155016.1, read as the reverse complement.
AACCTAGATCTCTTAATTAACCTAAGTAAATATTGGGGTCTAAACAAACAAACAGAAAGTTTAGCCCAATTGAAAATAGTCTTGCCCATTTTTTATTTTATTTTATTTTATTTTTTCATAAACATTCTTGGTTATCCATTGGTTAGCTGGTCGTTTCTTCACCAAACGGGTTTTGAATATGGAGGCAGTGGGCCGTACTTTCAAACCTTTATGGAAGCTGACTGGTGAATTAAGGATTCAAGACCGCAGCAACAATATTTTGGTATTTTATTTTGAGGACGGTCTTGATCTTGAGCGAGTTCTGGATTTGGAGCTGTGGATGTACGACAAGCATATGGTGGTGTTTGAACATGCTGCACAGATTGAAATAGTGCCATTGTTGGAGTTTAATAGGGCTATATTTTGGGTTCGGATTCATAATGTCCCCGAGAGGTCCCTCACTCAAGCCACAAGTGAATCTGTGGGCAACACTATTGGGAGGGTTCTTGAGGTTGCTGATCTAGAGGATGACGGTGTTGGTAATGAGATCCCTTAGGGTGAGGGTTTCCATTGATATATTGAAACCCTTACCACGATGTTGTAAACTTTGGGCGGAGGGTAAGCAAGTGGGATGGGTGGGGTTCAAATATGAATGCCTCCCCAATTTTTGTTACTAATGTGGCTGGGTTACACATGGAGAAAGGGAGTGTGAGTTGTGGCTCTAGGGTAAGGGTAGTTTAAGGAAGGAGGATCAACAATTTGGAGAGTGGCTTTGGGCTGATTCGGCGTAAGTGGTTAGGAAATCTGTTACAGTTATATCTGGAGCGGCTTGTGCACAAGCTCCATGGTGGAGGAAACTGGGAGCAAAGTTGATTCATTCCCTAGGCAGTCCGAGGAGATAATGTCCCAGGTTCTGAAGGTTGGTGGAAATGCGAAGGGTGTAGGTGCTGAAATGATGATGAGGGATATCGAGGGTTTGAAGTTGAATAATGAGGTAGTAGCACTGAATCGGTACCAAGTAGGAAGAAAAGTTCTAGGCAGAATTTCTGTGGGACCGACGTGGGTTCACATGCAGCTAACCCTCCCTCCATCCCATTAGGTGATTGCACAAACAAGACCCATCCCCTGACCCCCCATAAAGTTGGCAAAGAAGTGGAACAAGCTTACTCGTGTACTCAACACAAAAAACCAAGTAGCCCCTCAGCACATGGATTCAGACCGTAGGCCTAGAATTGAATCAGATGATGAACAAGGTGGTAAGAGGCAATGTATGGATATTTGTGAGGAAGAGGATAAGGAAAATTTTTAGGTGGTGACTGGTCCCCAGCACCACCATGACCAATGGGTTGCTTAAGTTGGAATTGTTGAGGGCTTGAGAACTCTCAGACAGAAGATGAACTAATTGCTTTGGTTAGCAATAAAGATCCCAAAATTGTTTTCTTAATTGAAACCAAAATTGAGAAAACTTTGATGGAAAGAATAGGGTGTAAAA
>NW_022155015.1:0-25338 GCF_001633185.2 Quercus lobata | reverse complement strand
AAATATTGTTTTCACTTTTTCGGCCTATCTCATCCTGTTTTGGCTAAATATAATGCCGGGAAGAAGTTTTAAAATTTGTCGAATTTTTTTACTGTTTTATTCGGAATTTTCTTTCCCAGGTCGAGTATGAACGGAATTCGGGACTAAAATTTTGTTTTCACTTTTTCGGCCTATGTTTTTCCGTTTTGGTTAAAAATAATACCGGGAAGAGGTTTTCTAATTTTTTCAATTTTTTTACTATATTTTTGGAATTTTCTTGCCCGGGTCGAGTATGAACGGAATTCGGGACTAAAATTTTGTTTTCACTTTTTCGGCCTATCTCATCCCGTTCTGCCTAAAAATAATGCCACGAAGTGGTTTTCTAATTTTTTGAAATTTTTTACAATTTTTTTCTGAATTTTCTTGCCTGGACGAGTATGAACGGGGAATTTGGGACTAAAACTTTTTATATAATTTTTGCACCTATATCTTCTCGTTTTGGTGAAAAATAATGCCGGGAAGAGGTTTTATAATTTTTTTAATTTTTTTACTATTTTTTTGGAATTTTCTTGCCCGGGTCGAGTATAAACGGAATTCGGGACAATTTTGTTTTCACTTTGTCCGTCCCTATAGTTCTTCCCGTTTTGGCTAAAAAATAATGCCGGGAATAGGTTTTTATAATTTTTTTTGAATTTTTTTTACTATTGTTTTCGGAAATTCTTGCCGCGGGTCGACTAATGAACGGAAATTCGGAATTTTTTTTTTCACTTTTTCGGCCTATCTCATCCCGTTTTTGGCTAAAAATAATGCAGGGAAAGGTTTTATAATTTTTTCGAATTTTTTTTACTATTTTATTCGAATTTTTCTTTCCGAGTCTAGTATGAACGGAATTCGGGACTAAAAATTTTGGTTTCACTTTTTCCGGCTTAATTTCCCGTTTTGCCTGAAATGAATTCCGGAATAGGTTTTATAATTTTTTGAATTTTTTTACTATTGTTTTCGGAATTTTCTTGCCCGGGTCGAGTATGAACGGAATTCGGGACTAAAATATTGTTTTCACTTTTTCGGCCTATATCTTCCCTTTTTGGCTAAAAATAACGCCGGGAATAGGTTTTTATAATTTTTTAAATTTTTTTACTATTTTTTTCGGAATTTCTTGCCCGGGTCGAGTATGAACGGAATTCGGGACTAAAATTTTGTTTTCACTTTTTTGGCCTATATCTTCTCGTTTTGGCTAAAAATAATCCCGGGAATAGGTATAATTTTTTTGAATTTTTTTTTACTATTGTTTTTCAAGGAATTTATTGCCGGGCGATATGAACGAATTCGGAAATAATAATTGTTGTCAATTTTTCGGCCTATCCACCCGTTATTGAAAAAATAATACGGGAAGAGGGTTTTTATAATTTTTTGAATTTTATACTATTTATTCGGAAATTTTCTTCCCGGGTCGAGTATGCCGGAATTTGGGACTGAAATTTTTGTTTTCACTTTTTCGGCGTAATATTTCCGTTTTGGCTTGAAAGTAATGCCGGAATATGTTTTATAATTTTGATTTTTTTTAGCAAATTGTTTTTCGGAATTTTCTTGCCCGGGTAGAGTATGAACGGAATTCGGGACTAGAAAATTTTGTTTTCACTTTTTCGCCTATATTTCCCGTTTTGCTAAAAATATATGGCCGGAATAGTTTATAATTTTTGATTTTTTACTATTGTTTTTCCGGAATTTCTTGCCCCGGGTCGAGGTATGAACGGAATTCGGAATAAAATTTTGTTTTCACTTTTCGGCCTATCTCTCCCGTTTGGGCTAGAAATAATGCGGGAATAGGTTTTAATGAATTTTTTGAATTTTTTTCTATTGTTTTTCGGAATTTCATTGCCCGGGTCTAGTATGCCGGAATTTCCGGCAAATATTATTTTCATTTTTCGGCCTATCTCATCCCGTTTTGGCTAAATATAATGTCGGGAAGAGGTTTTAAAATTTTTCGAATTATTTTACAATTTTTTTCTGAATTTTCTTACTTGGATCGAGTATGAACGGAATTTGAGACTAAAATTTTGTATATACTTTTTGGGCCTATATCTTCTCGTTTTGGTAAAAAATAATGCCGGGAAGAGGTTTTATAATTTTTTGAATTTTTTTACTATTTTTTTGGAATTTTCTTGCTCAGGTCGAGTATGAACGGAATTCGGGACCAAAATTTTGTTTTCACTTTTTCGGCCTATATCTTCCCATTTTGGTTAAAAATAATGCCGGGAAGAAGTTTTGTAATTTTTTGAATTTTTTTGCTATTTTGGAATTTTCTTGCCAGGTCGAGTATAGAACGGAATCGGACTAAATTTGTTTTCACATTTCGGCCAATCTCTCCCGTTGGGCTAGAATAATGCGGAAATAGGTTTTATAATTTTTTAAATTTTTATACTAATTTATTTCGGATTTTCTTTCCCCGGGTCGAGTATGAACGAAAATTGGACTGAATTAATTTTTTCACTTTTTGGCGTATTATCTTCCCGTTTTGTGCTTGAAAATAATGCCGGGGAATAATGTTTTAATAATTTTTTGGAAATTTTTTTACTATTGTTTTGGAATTTTCTTGCCCGGGTTCAGTGAGAACGGAAATTCGGGACTAAATATTGTTTTCACTTTTTGGCCTATCTCATCCCGTTTTGGCTAAATATAATGCCGGGAGAAAGTTTTAAAATTTTGTCGAATTTTTTTACTGTTTTATTCGGAATTTCTTTCCCGGGTCGAGTAAAAATGAACGGAAATTGGGACTGAAATTATTTTTTCACTTTTTCGGCGTATCTTCCCGTTTTGGCTGAAATAATGCCGGGAATATGTTTTATAATTTTTGAATTTTTTTACTATTGTTTCGGAATTTTCTTGCCCGGGTCGAGTATGAACGGAATTCGGGACTAAAATTTTGTTTTCACTTTTTCGGCCTATATCTTCCGTTTTGGCTAAAAATATTGCCGGGAATAGGTTTTATAATTTTTTGAATTTTTTTACTATTTTTTTCGGAATTTTCTTGCCCGGGTCGAGTATGAACGAAATTCGGGACTACAATTTTGTTTTCACTTTTTCGGCCTATCTCATCCCGTTTTGGATAAAAATAATGCCGAGAAGAGGTTTTATAATTTTTAGAATTTTTTTACTATTTTATTCGAAATTTTCTTTCCAGGGTCAAGTATGAACGGAATTCGGGACTAAAATTTTGTTTTCACTCTTTTGTAATATATCTTCCAGTTTTGGGTAAAAATAATGTCGGGAATAGGTTTAATAATTTTTTGAATTTTTTTACTATTTTTTTCGGAATTTTCTTGCCCGAGTCGAGTATGAACGGAATTCGGGACTAAAATTTTTTTTTTTCACTTTTTCGGCCTATCTCATCCATTTTTGGCTAAAAATAACGCAGGGAAGAGGTTTTATAATTTTTCGAATTTTTTTACTATTTTATTCGGAATTTTCTTTCCCGAGTCTAGTATGAACGGAATTCGGGACTAAAATTTTGTTTTCACTTTTTCGGCTTATATCTTCCCGTTTTGGCTAGAAATAATGCCGGGAATAGGATTTATAATTTTTTGAATTTTTTTACTATTGTTTTCGGAATTTTCTTGCCCGGGTCGAGTATGAACGGAATTCGGGACTAAAATATTGTTTTCACTTTTTCGGCCTATCTCATCCCGTTTTGGCTAAATATAATGCCGGGAAGAAGTTTTAAAATTTGTCGAATTTTTTTACTGTTTTATTCGGAATTTTCTTTCCCGGGTCGAGTATGAACGGAATTCGGGACTAAAATTTTGTTTTCACTTTTTTGGCCTATGTTTTTCCGTTTTGGTTTAAAATAATACCGGGAAGAGGTTTTCTAATTTTTTCAATTTTTTTACTATATTTTTGGAATTTTCTTGCTCGGGTCGAGTATGAACGGAATTCGGGACTAAAATTTTGTTTTCTCTTTTTCGGCCTATCTCATCCCGTTCTGCCTAAAAATAATGCCACGAAGTGGTTTTCTAATTTTTTGAAATTTTTTACAATTTTTTTCTGAATTTTCTTGCCTGGACGAGTATGAACGGGGAATTTGGGACTAAAACTTTTATATAAATTTTTGCACCCTATATCTTCTCGTTTTGGTGAAAAATAATGCCGGAAAGAGGTTTTATAATTTTTTTAATTTTTTTAACTATTTTTTTGGAATTTCTTGCCCGGTGGCGAGTATAAACGGAATTCGGGACAAAATTTGTTTTTCACTTTGTCGCCCTTATCTTCCCGTTTTGGCTAAAAATATGCCGGGAATAAGGTTTTTATAATTTTGAATTTTTTTACTATTGTTTTCGGAAATTCTTGGCCCGGGTCGACCTATGAACGGAATTCGGGAACTTAATTTTTTTTTTCAACTTTTTCGGCCTATCTCATTTCCCGTTTTGGCTAAAAAATAATGCAGGGAAGAGGTTTTATAATTTTCGAATTTTTTTTCACTATTTATTCGGAATTTTCTTTCCCGAGTCTAGTATGAAACGGAAATTCGGGGACTAAAATTTTGTTTCACTTTTTTCGGCTTATATCTTCCCGTTTTGCCCTGAAAATAATTCCGGGAATAGGTTTTATAATTTTTTGAATTTTTTTACTATTGTTTTCGGAATTTTCTTGCCCGGGTCGAGTATGAACGGAATTCGGGACTAAAATATTGTTTTCACTTTTTCGGCCTATATCTTCCCTTTTTGGCTAAAAATAACGCCGGGAATAGGTTTTTATAATTTTTTAAATTTTTTTACTATTTTTTTCGGAATTTCTTGCCCGGGTCGAGTATGAACGGAATTCGGGACTAAAATTTTGTTTTCACTTTTTTGGCCTATATCTTCTCGTTTTGGCTAAAAATAATCCCGGGAATAGGTTTTATAATTTTTTTGAATTTTGTTTACTATTGTTTCGGGAATTTATGCCCGGGTCGAGTGATGAAACGGAATTCGGAAATAATTTTGTTTTCACTTTTTCGGCCTATCTCATCCCGTTATTGAATATAATACGCGGGAAGAAGGGTTTTATAATTTTTTGAATTTTATACCTATTTTATTGGAATTTTCTTTCCCGGGTCGAGTATGCACGGAATTTTGGGACTAGAAATTTTGTTTTCACTTTTTCGGCGTATACTCCCGTTTTGGCTGAAATAATGCCGGGAATTGTTTTTTATTAATTTTTTTGAATTTTTTTTACAATGTTTTCGGAATTTTCTTGCCGGGTAGAGTATGAACGGAATTTCGGCCGACTAAATTTTGTTTTCACTTTTTCGGCCTATATCTTCCCGTTTTGGCTAAAAATAATGCCGGGAATAGGTTTTATAATTTTTTGAATTTTTTTACTATTGTTTTCGGAATTTCTTGCCCGGGTCGAGTATGAACGGAATTCGAAAATAAAATTTTGTTTTCACTTTTTCGGCCTATCTCATCCCGTTTGGACTAGAAATAATGCCGGGAATAGGTTTTATAATTTTTTGAATTTTTTTCCTATTGTTTTCGGAATTTTCTTGCCCGGGTCGAGTATGCACGGAATTCGGGACTAAAATATTATTTTCATTTTTCGGCCTATCTCATCCCGTTTTGGCTAAATATAATGTCGGGAAGAGGTTTTAAAATTTTTCGAATTATTTTACAATTTTTTTCTGAATTTTCTTACTTGGATCGAGTATGAACGGAATTTGAGACTAAAATTTTGTATATACTTTTTGGGCCTATATCTTCTCGTTTTGGTAAAAAATAATGCCGGGAAGAGGTTTTATAATTTTTTGAATTTTTTTACTATTTTTTTGGAATTTTCTTGCTCAGGTCGAGTATGAACGGAATTCGGGACCAAAATTTTGTTTTCACTTTTTCGGCCTATCTCTTCCAATTTTGGTTAAAAATAATGCCGGGAGAAGTTTTATAATTTTTTGGAAGTTTTGCTATTTTTTGGGAATTTTCTTGCCAGGGTCGAGTATTGAACGGAATCCGGGACTAAAATTTCGTTTTCACATTTTCGGCCTATCTCATCCCGTTTGGGCTAGAAATAATGCCGGGAATAGGTTTTATAATTTTTTAAATTTTTATACTATTTTATTCGGAATTTTCTTTCCCGGGTCGAGTATGAACGGAAATTGGGACTGAAATTATTTTTTCACTTTTTTGGCGTATATCTTCCTGTTTTGGCTTGAAATAATGCCGGGAATATGTTTTATAATTTTTTGAATTTTTTTACTATTTTTTCGGAATTTTCTTGCCCGGGTCGAGTATGAACGGAATTCGGGACTAAAATATTGTTTTCACTTTTTCGGCCTATCTCATCCCGTTTTGGCTAAAATAATGCCGGGAAGAGGTTTTATAATTTTTTCGAATTTTTTTACTATTTTATTCGGAATTTTCTTTCCCGGGTCGAGTATGAACGGAAATTTGGACTGAAATTTTGTTTTCACTTTTTCGGCGTATATCTTCCCGTTTTGGCTTGAAATAATGCCGGGAATATGTTTTATAATTTTTTGAATTTTTTTACTATTGTTTTCGGAATTTTCTTGCCCGGGTCGAGTATGAACGGAATTCGGGACTAAAATTTTGTTTTCACTTTTTCGGCCTATATCTTCCCGTTTTGGCTAAAAATAATGCCGGGAATAGGTTTTATAATTTTTTGAATTTTTTTACTATTTTTTTCGGAATTTTCTTGCCCGAGTCGAGTATGAACGGAATTCGGGACTAAAATTTTTTTTTCACTTTTTCGTCCTATCTCATCCCGTTTTGGCTAAAAATAATGCCGGGAAGAGGTTTTATAATTTTTCGAATTTTTTACTATTTTATTCGGTATTTTATTTCCCGGGTCGAGTATGAACGGAATTCGGGACTAAAATTTTGTTTTCACTTTGTCGGCCAATCTCATCCCGTTTGGGCTAGAAATAATGCCGGGAATAGGTTTTATAATTTTTTAAATTTTTATTCTATTTTATTCGGAATTTTCTTTCCCGGGTCGAGTATGAACGGAAATTGGGACTGAAATTTTGTTTTCACTTTTTCGGCCAATATCTTCCCGTTTTGGCTAAAAATAATGCCGGGAATAGGTTTTTATAATTTTTTAAATTTTTTTACTATTTTTTTCGGAATTTTCTTGCCCGGGTCGAGTATGAACGAAATTCGGGACTACAATTTTGTTTTCACTTTTTCGGCCTATCTCATCCCGTTTTGGCTAGAAATAATGCCGAGAAGAGGTTTTATAATTTTTCGAATTTTTTTACTATTTTATTCGAAATTTTCTTTCCAGGGTCGAGTATGAACGGAATTCGGGACTTAAATTTTTTTTTCACTTTTTCGGCCTATATCTTCCCGTTTGGGCAAAAAATAATGCCGGGAATAGGTTTTTTAATTTTTTGAATTTTTTTACTATTTTTTTCGAAAATTTTTTGCCCGGGTCGAGTATGAACGGAATTCGGGACTAAAATTTTGTTTTCACTTTTTCGGCCTATATCTTCCCGTTTTGGCTAAAAATAATTCCGGGAATAGGTTTTATAATTTTTTGAATTTTTTTACTATTGTTTTCTGAATTTCTTGCCCGGGTAGAGTATGAACGGAATTCGGGACTAAAATTTTGTTTTCACATTTTCGGCCTATCTCAACCCGTTTTGGCTAAAAATAATGCAGGGAAGAGGTTTTATAATTTTTCAAATTTTTTTACTATTTTATTTGAAATTTTCTTTTCACTTTTTCGGCCTATATCTTCCCGTTTTGGCTAGAAATAATGCCGGGAATAGGTTTTATAATTTTTTGAATTTTTTTACTATTGTTTTCAGAATTTTCTTGCCCGGATCGAGTATGAACGGAATTCGGGTCTAAAATTTTGTTTTCACTTTTTCGCCCTATCTCGTCCCGTTTTGGCTAAAACTAATGCAGGGAAGAGGTTTTATAATTTTTCAAATTTTTTTACTATTTTTTTTGGAATTTTCTACCCCGGGTCGAGTATCAATGGAATTCGGGACTAAAATTTTGTTTTCACTTTTCCGGCCTATATCTTCCAGTTTTGGTTAAAATATTGCCGGGAAGAAGTTTTATAATTTTTTGAATTTTTTTACTATTATTTTTGAATTTTCTAGCCCGGGTCGAGTATGAACGGAATTCGGGTCTAAAATTTCGTTTTCACTTTTTCGGCCTATCTCATCCCGCTTTGGCTAAAAATAATGCCGGGAAGAGGTTTTATAATTTTTCGAATTTTTTTACTATTTTATTCTATATTTTATTTCCCGGGTCGAGTATGAACGGAATTCGGGACTAAAATTTTGTTTTCACTTTTTCTGCCTATCTCATCACGTTATTGATAAAAATAATACCGGGAAGAGGTTTTATAATTTTTTGAATTTTTATACTATTTTATTCGGAATTTTCTTTCCCGGGTCGAGTACGAACGGAATTAGGGACTGAAATTTTGTTTTCACTTTTTCGGCCTATATCTTCCCGTTTGGGCTAAAAAAAATGCCGTGAATAGGTTTTTTAATTTTTTGAATTTTTTTACTATTTTTTTCGAAAATTTCTTGCCCGGGTCGAGTATGAACGGAATTCGGGACTAAAATTTTGTTTTCACTTTTTTCGCCTGTCTCATCCCGTTTTGGCTAAAAATAAAGCCGGGAAGAGGTTTTATAATTTTTCGAATTTTTTTACTATTTTATTCGGAATTTTATTTCCCGGGTCGAGTATCAACGGAATTCGGGACTAAAATTTTGTTATCACATTTTCGGCCTATATCTTCCCATTTTGGCTAAAAATAATGCCGGGAATAGGTTTTATAATTTTTTGAATTTTTTTACTATTGTTTTCGGAATTTCTTGCCCGGGTCGAGTATGAACGGAATTCGGAAATAAAATTTTGTTTTCACTTTTTCGGCCTATCTCATCCCGTTTTGGCTAAAAATAATGCGGGGAGGAGGTTTTATAATTTTTCGAATTTTTTTACTATTTTATTCGGAATTTTCTTTCCCGAGTCTAGTATGAACGGAATTCGGGACTAAAATTTTCGTTTCACTTTTTCGGCCTATCTCATCCCGTTTTGGCTAGAAATAATGCCGGGAAGAGGTTTTCTAATTTTTTGAATTTTTTTACTATTTTTTTGGAATTTTCTTGCCCGGGTAGAGTATAAACGGAATTCGGGACTAAAATTTTGTTTTCACTTTGTCGCCCTATATCTTCCCGTTTTGGCTAAAAATAATGCCGGGAATAGGTTTTATAATTTTTTGAATTTTTTTACTGTTGTTTTCGGAATTTCTTGCCCGGGTCGACTATGAACGGAATTCGGGACTAAAATTTTTTTCTCACTTTTTCGGCCTCTCTCATCCCGTTTTGGCTAAAAATAATGCAGGGAAGAGGTTTTATAATTTTTCGAATTTTTTTACTATTTTATTCGGAATTTTCTTTCCCGAGTCTAGTATGAACGGAATTCGGGACTAAAATTTTCGTTTCACTTTTTCGGCTTATATCTTCCCGTTTTGCCTAGAAATAATGCCGGGAATAGGTTTTATAATTTTTTGAATTTTTTTACTATTGTTTTCGGAATTTTCTTTCCCGAGTCTAGTATGAACGGAATTCAGGACTAAAATTTTCGTTTCACTTTTTCGGCTTATATCTTCCCGTTTTGCCTAGAAATAATTCCGGGAATAGGTTTTATAATTTTTTGAATTTTTTTACTATTGTTTTCGGAATTTTCTTGCCCGGGTCGAGTATGAACGGAATTCGGGACTAAAATATTGTTTTCACTTTTTCGGCCTATATCTTCCCGTTTTGGCTAAAAATAACGCCGGGAATAGGTTTTTATAATTTTTTAAATTTTTTTACTATTGTTTTCGGAATTTCTTGCCCGTGTCGAGTATGAACGGAATTCGGGACTAAAATTTTGTTTTCACTTTTTTGGCCTATATCTTCCCGTTTTGGCTAAAAATAATCCCGGGAATAGGTTTTATAATTTTTTGAATTTTTTTACTACTGTTTTCGGAATTTATTGCCCAGGTCGAGTATGAACGGAATTCGGAAATAAAATTTTGTTTTCACTTTTTCGACCTATCTCATCCCGTTATTGATAAAAATAATACCGGGAAGAGGTTTTATAATTTTTTCGAATTTTTATACTATTTTATTCGGAATTTTCTTTCCCGGGTCGAGTATGAACGGAATTTGGGACTGAAATTTTGTTTTCACTTTTTCGGCGTATATCTTCCCGTTTTGGCTTGAAATAATGCCGGGAATATGTTTTATAATTTTTTGAATTTTTTTACAATTGTTTTCGGAATTTTCTTGCCCGGGTAGAGTATGAACGGAATTCGGGACTAAAATTTTATTTTCACTTTTTCGGCCTATATCTTCCCGTTTTGGCTAAGAATAATGCCGGGAATAGGTTTTATAATTTTTTGAATTTTTTTACTATTGTTTTCGGAATTTCTTGCCCGGGTCGAGTATGAACGGAATTCGGAAATAAAATTTTGTTTTCACTTTTTCGGCCTATCTCATCCCGTTTGGGCTAGAAATAATGCCGGGAATAGGTTTTATAATTTTTTAAATTTTTATTCTATTTTATTCGGAATTTTCTTTCCCGGGTCGAGTATGAACGGAAATTGGGACTGAAATTTTGTTTTCACTTTTTCGGCCAATATCTTCCCATTTTGGCTAAAAATAATGCCGGGAATAGGTTTTTATAATTTTTTAAATTTTTTTACTATTTTTTTCGGAATTTTCTTGCCCGGGTCGAGTATGAACGAAATTCGGGACTACAATTTTGTTTTCACTTTTTCGGCCTATCTCATCCCGTTTTGGCTAAAAATAATGCCGAGAAGAGGTTTTATAATTTTTCGAATTTTTTTACTATTTTATTCGAAATTTTCTTTCCAGGGTCGAGTATGAACGGAATTCGGGACTAAAATTTTGTTTTCACTCTTTTGGCCTATATCTTCCAGTTTTGGGTAAAAATAATGTCGGGAATAGGTTTAATAATTTTTTGAATTTTTTTACTATTTTTTTCGGAATTTTCTTGCCCGAGTCGAGTATGAACGGAATTCGGGACTAAAATTTTTTTTTCACTTTTTCGTCCTATCTCATCCCGTTTTGGCTAAAAATAATGCCGGGAAGAGGTTTTATAATTTTTCGAATTTTTTACTATTTTATTCGGTATTTTATTTCCCGGGTCGAGTATGAACGGAATTCGGGACTAAAATTTTGTTTTCACTTTGTCGGCCTATCTCGTCCCGTTTGGGCTAGAAATAATGCCGGGAATAGGTTTTATAATTTTTTAAATTTTTATTCTATTTTATTCGGAATTTTCTTTCCCGGGTCGAGTATGAACGGAAATTGGGACTGAAATTTTGTTTTCACTTTTTCGGCCAATATCTTCCCGTTTTGGCTAAAAATAATGCCGGGAATAGGTTTTTATAATTTTTTAAATTTTTTTACTATTTTTTTCGGAATTTTCTTGCCCGGGTCGAGTATGAACGAAATTCGGGACTACAATTTTGTTTTCACTTTTTCGGCCTATCTCATCCCGTTTTGGCTAAAAATAATGCCGAGAAGAGGTTTTATAATTTTTCGAATTTTTTTACTATTTTATTCGAAATTTTCTTTCCAGGGTCGAGTATGAACGGAATTCGGGACTTAAATTTTTTTTTCACTTTTTCGGCCTATATATTCCCGTTTGGGCAAAAAATAATGCCGGGAATAGGTTTTTTAATTTTTTGAATTTTTTTACTATTTTTTTCGAAAATTTTTTGCCCGGGTCGAGTATGAACGGAATTCGGGACTAAAATTTTGTTTACACTTTTTCGGCCTATATCTTCCCGTTTTGGCTAAAAATAATTCCGGGAATAGGTTTTATAATTTTTTGAATTTTTTTACTATTGTTTTCGGAATTTCTTGCCCGGGTAGAGTATGAACGGAATTCGGGACTAAAATTTTGTTTTCACATTTTCGGCCTATCTCAACCCGTTTTGGCTAAAAATAATGCAAGGAAGAGGTTTTATAATTTTTCAAATTTTTTTACTATTTTATTTGAAATTTTCTTTTCACTTTTTCGGCCTATATCTTCCCGTTTTGGCTAGAAATAATGCCGGGAATAGGTTTTATAATTTTTTGAATTTTTTTACTATTGTTTTCAGAATTTTCTTGCCCGGATCGAGTATGAACGGAATTCGGGTCTAAAATTTTGTTTTCACTTTTTCGCCCTATCTCGTCCCGTTTTGGCTAAAACTAATGCAGGGAAGAGGTTTTATAATTTTTCAAATTTTTTTACTATTTTTTTTGGAATTTTCTACCCCGGGTCGAGTATCAATGGAATTCGGGACTAAAATTTTGTTTTCACTTTTCCGGCCTATATCTTCCAGTTTTGGTTAAAAATATTGCCGAGAAGAAGTTTTATAATTTTTTGAATTTTTTTACTATTGTTTTTGAATTTTCTAGCCCGGGTCGAGTATGAACGGAATTCGGGACTAAAATTTCGTTTTCACTTTTTCGGCCTATCTCATCCCGCTTTGGCTAAAAATAATGCCGGGAAGAGGTTTTATAATTTTTCGAATTTTTTTACTATTTTATTCGGAATTATCTTTTCCGGGTCGAGTATGAACGAAATTCGGGACTAAAATTTTGTTTTCACTTTTTCGTCCTATCTCATCCCGTTTTGGCTAAAAATAATGCCGGGAAGAGGTTTTATAATTTTTCGAATTTTTTTACTATTTTATTCTATATTTTATTTCCCGGGTCGAGTATGAACGGAATTCGGGACTAAAATTTTGTTTTCACTTTTTCGGCCTATCTCATCACGTTATTGATAAAAATAATACCGGGAAGAGGTTTTATAATTTTTTGAATTTTTATACTATTTTATTCGGAATTTTCTTTCCCGGGTCGAGTACGAACGGAATTAGGGACTGAAATTTTGTTTTCACTTTTTCGGCCTATATCTTCCCGTTTGGGCTAAAAATAATGCCGTGAATAGGTTTTTTAATTTTTTGAATTTTTTTACTATTTTTTTCGAAAATTTCTTGCCCGGGTCGAGTATGAACGGAATTCGGGACTAAAATTTTGTTTTCACTTTTTTCGCCTGTCTCATCCCGTTTTGGCTAAAAATAAAGCCGGGAAGAGGTTTTATAATTTTTCGAATTTTTTTACTATTTTATTCGGAATTTTATTTCCCGGGTCGAGTATGAACGGAATTCGGGACTAAAATTTTGTTATCACATTTTTGGCCTATATCTTCCCGTTTTGGCTAAAAATAATGCCGGGAATAGGTTTTATAATTTTTTGAATTTTTTTACTATTGTTTTCGGAATTTCTTACCCGGGTCGAGTATGAACGGAATTCGGAAATAAAATTTTGTTTTCACTTTTTCGGCCTATCTCATCCCGTTTTGGCTAAAAATAATGCGGGGAGGAGGTTTTATAATTTTTCGAATTTTTTAACTATTTTATTCGGAATTTTCTTTCCCGAGTCTAGTATGAACGGAATTCGGGACTAAAATTTTCTTTTCAGTTTTTCGGCCTATATCTTCCCGTTTTGGCTAGAAATAATGCCGGGAAGAGGTTTTCTAATTTTTTGAATTTTTTTACTATTTTTTTGGAATTTTGTTGCCCGGGTCGAGTATGAACGGAATTCGGAACTAAAATTTTGTTTTCACTTTTTCGGCCTATCTCATCCCGTTTTGGCTAGAAATAATGCCGGGAAGTGGTTTTCTAATTTTTTGAAATTTTTCACAATTTTTTTCTGAATTTTCTTACCTGGATCGAGTATGAACGGAATTTGGGACTAAAATTTTGTATATACTTTTTCGGCCAATATCTTCTCGTTTTGGTGAAAAATAATGCCGGGAAGAGGTTTTACAATTTTTTGAATTTTTTTACTATTGTTTTCGGAATTTCTTGCCCGGGTCGAGTATGAACGGAATTCGGAAATAAAATTTTGTTTTCACTTTTTCAGCCTATCTCATCCCTTTTTGGCTAAAAATAATGCAGGGAGGAGGTTTTATAATTTTTCGAATTTTTTTATTATTTTATTCGGAATTTTCTTTCCCGAGTCTAGTATGAACGGAATTCGGGACTAATATTTTCTTTTCAGTTTTTCGGCCTATATCTTCCCATTTTGGCTAGAAATAATGCCGGGAATAGGTTTTATAATTTTTTGAATTTTTTTACTATTGTTTTGGGAATTTTCTTGCCCGGGTCGAGTATGAACGGAATTCGGGACTAAGATATAGTTTCAACTTTTTCGGCCTATCTCATCCCGTTTTGGCTAAATATATTGCCGGGAAGAAGTTTTAAAATTTTTCGAATTTTTTTACTGTTTTATTCGGAATTTTCTTTCCCGGGTCGAGTATGAACGGAATTCGGGACTAAAATTTTGTTTTCACTCTATTGGCCTATATCTTCCAGTTTTGGGTAAAAATAATGTCGGGAATAGGTTTAATAATTTTTTGAATTTTTTTACTATTTTTTTCGGAATTTTCTTGCCCGAGTCGAGTATGAACGGAATTCGGGACTAAAATTTTTTTTTCACTTTTTCGGCCTATCTCATCCTGTTTTGGCTAAAAATAACGCAGGGAAGAGGTTTTATAATTTTTCGAATTTTTTTACTATTTTATTCGGAATTTTCTTTCCCGAGTCTGGTATGAACGGAATTCGGGACTAAAATTTTGTTTTCACTTTTTCGGCTTATATCTTCCCGTTTTGGCTAGAAATAATGCCGGGAATAGGGTTTATAATTTTTTGAATTTTTTTACTATTGTTTTCGGAATTTTCTTGCCCGGGTCGAGTATGAACGGAATTCGGGACTAAAATATTGTTTTAACTTTTTCGGCCTATCTCATCCCGTTTTGGCTAAATATAATGCCGTGAAGAAGTTTTAAAATTTGTCGAATTTTTTTACTGTTTTATTCGGAATTTTCTTTCCCGGATCGAGTATGAACGGAATTCGGGACTAAAATTTTGTTTTCACTTTTTCGGCCTATGTTTTTCCGTTTTGGTTAAAAATAATACCGGGAAGAGGTTTTCTAATTTTTTCAATTTTTTTACTATTTTTTTGGAATTTTCTTGCCCGGGTCGAGTATGAACGGAATTCGGGACTAAAATTTTGTTTTCACTTTTTCGGCCTATCTCATCCCGTTCTGCCTAAAAATAATGCCGTGAAGTGGTTTTCTAATTTTTTGAAATTTTTTACTATTTTTTTCTGAATTTTCTTGCCTGGACGAGTATGAACGGAATTTGGGACTAAAATTTTTTATATACTTTTTGCACCTATATCTTCTCGTTTTGGTGAAAAATAATGCCGGGAAGAGGTTTTATAATTTTTTTAATTTTTTTACTATTTTTTTGGAATTTTCTTGCCCGGGTCGAGTATAAACGGAATTCAGGACTAAAATTTTGTTTTCACTTTGTCGCCCTATATCTTCCCGTTTTGGCTAAAAATAATGCCGGGAATAGGTTTTATAATTTTTTGAATTTTTTTACTATTGTTTTCGGAATTTCTTGCCCGGGTCGACTATGAACGGAATTCGGGACTAAAATTTTTTTTTCACTTTTTCGGCCTATCTCATCCCGTTTTGGCTAAAAATAATGCAGGGAAGAGGTTTTATAATTTTTCGAATTTTTTTACTATTTTATTCGGAATTTTCTTTCTCGAGTCTAGTATGAACGGAATTCGGGACTAAAATTTTCGTTTCACTTTTTCGGCTTATATCTTCCCGTTTTGCCTAGAAATAATGCCGGGAATAGGTTTTATAATTTTTTGAATTTTTTTACTATTGTTTTCGGAATTTTCTTTCCCAAGTCTAGTATGAACGGAATTCAGGACTAAAATTTTCGTTTCACTTTTTCGGCTTATATCTTCCCGTTTTGCCTAGAAATAATGCCGGGAATAGGTTTTATAATTTTTTGAATTTTTTTACTATTGTTTTCGGAATTTTCTTGCCCGGGTCAAGTATGAACGGAATTCGGGACTAAAATATTGTTTTCACTTTTTCGGCCTATATCTTCCCGTTTTGGCTAAAAATAACGCCGGCAATAGGTTTTTATAATTTTTTAAATTTTTTTACTATTGTTTTCGGAATTTCTTGCCCGGGTCGAGTATGAACGGAATTCGGGACTAAAATTTTGTTTTCACTTTTTTGGCCTATATCTTCCCGTTTTGGCTAAAAATAATCCCGGGAATAGGTTTTATAATTTTTTGAATTTTTTTACTATTGTTTTCGGAATTTATTGCCCGGGTCGAGTATGAACGGAATTCGGAAATAAAATTTTGTTTTCACTTTTTCGGCCTATCTCATCCCGTTTTTGATAAAAATAATACCGGGAAGAGGTTTTATAATTTTTTGAATTTTTATACTATTTTATTCGGAATTTTCTTTCCCGGGTCGAGTATGAACGGAATTTGGGACTGAAATTTTGTTTTCACTTTTTCGGCCTATATCTTCCCGTTTGGGCTAAAAATAAACCCGGGAAGAGGTTTTATAATTTTTCAAATTTTTTTACTATTTTATTCGGAATTTTCTTTCCCGAGTCTAGTATGAACGGAATTCGGGACTAAAATATTGTTTTCACTTTTTCGGCCTATCTCATCCCGTTTTGGCTAAATATAATGCCGTGAAGAAGTTTTAAAATTTGTCGAATTTTTTTACTGTTTTATTCGGAATTTTCTTTCCCGGGTCGAGTATGAACGGAATTCGGGACTAAAATTTTGTTTTCACTTTTTCGGCCTATGTTTTTCCGTTTTGGTTAAAAATAATACCGGGAAGAGGTTTTCTAATTTTTTCAATTTTTTTACTATTTTTTTGGAATTTTCTTGCCCGGGTCGAGTATGAACGGAATTCGGGACTAAAATTTTGTTTTCACTTTTTCGGCCTATCTCATCCCGTTCTGCATAAAAATAATGCCGTGAAGTGGTTTTCTAATTTTTTGAAATTTTTTACTATTTTTTTCTGAATTTTCTTGCCTGGACGAGTATGAACGGAATTTGGGACTAAAATTTTTTATATACTTTTTGCACCTATATCTTCTCGTTTTGGTGAAAAATAATGCCGGGAAAAGGTTTTATAAATTTTTTAATTTTTTTACTATTTTTTTGGAATTTTCTTGCCCGGGTCGAGTATAAACGGAATTCGGGACTAAAATTTTGTTTTCACTTTGTCGCCCTATATCTTCCCGTTTTGGCTAAAAATAATGCCGGGAATAGGTTTTATAATTTTTTGAATTTTTTTACTATTGTTTTCGGAATTTTCTTGCCCGGGTCGACTATGAACGGAATTCGGGACTAAAATTTTTTTTTCACTTTTTCGGCCTATTTCATCCCGTTTTGGCTAAAAATAATGCAGGGAAGAGGTTTTATAATTTCTTCGAATTTTTTTACTATTTTATTCGGAATTTTCTTTCTCGAGTCTAGTATGAACGGAATTCGGGACTAAAATTTTCGTTTCACTTTTTCGGCTTATATCTTCCCGTTTTGCCTAGAAATAATGCCGGGAATAGGTTTTATAATTTTTTGAATTTTTTTACTATTGTTTTCGGAATTTTCTTTCCCGAGTCTAGTATGAACGGAATTCAGGACTAAAATTTTCGTTTCACTTTTTCGGCTTATATCTTCCCGTTTTGCCTAGAAATAATGCCGGGAATAGGTTTTATAATTTTTTGAATTTTTTTACTATTGTTTTCGGAATTTTCTTGCCCGGGTCGAGTATGAACGGAATTCGGGACTAAAATATTGTTTTCACTTTTTCGGCCTATATCTTCCCGTTTTGGCTAAAAATAACGCCGGGAATAGGTTTTTATAATTTTTTAAATTTTTTTACTATTGTTTTCGGAATTTCTTGCCCGGGTCGAGTATGAACGGAATTCGGGACTAAAATTTTGTTTTCACTTTTTTGGCCTATATCTTCCCGTTTTGGCTAAAAATAATCCCGGGAATAGGTTTTATAATTTTTTGAATTTTTTTACTATTGTTTTCGGAATTTATTGCCCGGGTCGAGTATGAACGGGATTCGGAAATAAAATTTTCTATCCCGTTAGTTGATAAAAATAATACCGGGAAGAGGTTTTATAATTTTTTGAATTTTCTATACTATTTATTCGGAATTTTCTTTCCCGGTCGAGTATGAACGAATTGGACTGAATTTGTTTTCAACTTTTTCGGCTAATCTTCCCGTTTGGGCTAAAATAACCCCGGAGAGGTTTTTTTATAATTTTTCAAATTTTTTTACTTTTTATTCGGAATTTTCTTTCCCGAGTCTAGTTATGAACGGAATTCGGGACTAAAATATTGTTTTCACTTTTTTTCGGCCTATCTCGATCCCGTTTGGCTAAAATAATGCCGTGAAGAAGTTTTATAATTTTTCGAATTTTTTTACTGTTTTATTCGGAATTTTCTTTCCCGGGTCGAGTATGAACGGAATTCGGGACTAAAATTTTGTTTTCACTTTTTCGGCCTACGTTTTTCCGTTTTGGTTAAAAATAATACCGGGAAGAGGTTTTCTAATTTTTTCAATTTTTTTACTATTTTTTTGGAATTTTCTTGCCCGGGTCGAGTATGAACGGAATTCGGGACAAAAATTTTGTTTTCACTTTTTCGGCCTATCTCATCCCGTTCTGCCTAAAAATAATGCCGTGAAGATGTTTTATAATTTTTCGAATTTTTTTACTATTTTATTCGGAATTTTCTTTCCCGGGTCGAGTATGAACGGAATTTGGGATTAAAATTTTGTTTCCACTTTTTCGGTCTATATTTTCCCGTTTTGGTTAAAAGTAATGCCGGGAAGAGGTTTTATAATTTTTTGAATTTTTTTACTATTTTTTTGGAATTTTCATGCCCGGGTCGAGTATGAACGGAATTTGGGACTAAAATTCTGTTTTCACTTTTTCAGCCTATCTCATCCCGTTTTGGCTAGAAATAATGCAGGGAAGTGGTTTTCTAATTTTTTGAAATTTTTCACAATTTTTTTCTGAATTTTCTTACCTGGATCGAGTATGAACGGAATTTCGGACTAAAATTTTGTATATACTTTTTCGGCCTATATCTTCTCGTTTTGGTGAAAAATAATGCCGGGAAGAGGTTTTGTAATTTTTTGAATTTTTTTACTATTGTTTTCGGAATTTCTTGCCCGGGTCGAGTATGAACGGAATTCGGAAATAAAATTTTGTTTTCACTTTTTCAGCCTATCTCATCCCTTTTTGGCTAAAAATAATGCAGGGAGGAGGTTTTATAATTTTTCGAATTTTTTTACTATTTTATTCGGAATTTTCTTTCCCGAGTCTAGTATGAACGGAATTCGGGACTAAAATTTTTTTTTTTCAGTTTTTCGGCCTATATCTTCCCGTTTTGGCTAGAAATAATGCCAGGAATAGGTTTTATAATTTTTTGAATTTTTTTACTATTGTTTTGGGAATTTTCTTGCCCGGGTCGAGTATGAACGGAATTCGGGACTAAGATATTGTTTCAACTTTTTCGGCCTATCTCATCCCGTTTTGGCTAAATATAATGCCGGGAAGAAGTTTTAAAATTTTTCGAATTTTTTTACTGTTTTATTCGGAATTTTCTTTCCCGGGTCGAGTATGAACGGAATTCGGGACTAAAATTTTGTTTTCACTCTATTGGCCTATATCTTCCAGTTTTGGGTAAAAATAATGTCGGGAATAGGTTTAATAATTTTTTGAAATTTTTTACTATTTTTTTCGGAATTTTCTTGCCCGAGTCGAGTATGAACGGAATTCGGGACTAAAATTTTTTTTTCACTTTTTCGGCCTATCTCATCCCGTTTTGGCTAAAAATAACGCAGGGAAGGGTTTTATAATTTTTCAGAATTTTTTTTACTATTTTATTCGGAATAATTTCTTGTCGAGTCTAGTATGAACGGAATTCGGACTAAAATTTGTTTTCACTTTTTCGGCTTATATCTTCCCGTTTTGGCTAGAAATAATGCCGGGAATAGGTTTTATAATTTTTTGAATTTTTTTACTATTGTTTTCGGAATTTTCTTGCCCGGGTCGAGTATGAACGGAATTCGGGACTAAAATATTGTTTTCACTTTTTCGGCCTATCTCATCTCGCTTTGGCTAAATATAATGCCGTGAAGAAGTTTTAAAATTTGTCGAATTTTTTTACTGTTTTATACGGAATTTTCTTTCCCGGGTCGAGTAAGAACGGAATTCGGGACTAAAATTTTGTTTTCACTTTTTCGGCCCATGTTTTTCCGTTTTGGTTAAAAATCATACCGGGTAGAGGTTTTCTAATTTTTTCAATTTTTTTACTATTTTTTTGGAATTTTCTTGCCCGGGTCGAGTATGAACGGAATTCGGGACTAAAATTTTGTTTTCACTTTTTCGGCCTATGTGTTTCCGTTTTGGTTAAAAATAATACCGGGAAGAGGTTTTCTAATTTTTTCAATTTTTTTACTATTTTTTTGGAATTTTCTTGCCCGGGTCGAGTATGAACGGAATTCGGGACTAAAATTTTGTTTTCACTTTTTTGGCCTATCTCATCCCGTTCTGCCTAAAAATAATGCCGTGAAGTGGTTTTCTAATTTTTTGAAATTTTTTACAGTTTTTTTCTGAATTTTCTTGCCTGGACGAGTATGAACGGAATTTGGGACTAAAATTTTTTATATACTTTTTGCACCTATATCTTCTCGTTTTGGTGAAAAATAATGCCGGGAAGAGGTTTTATAATTTTTTTAATTTTTTTACTATTTTTTTGGAATTTTCTTGCCCGGGTCGAGTATAAACAGAATTCGGGACTAAAATTTTGTTTTCACTTTGTCGCCCTATATCTTCCTGTTTTGGCTAAAAATAATGCCGGGAATAGGTTTTATAATTTTTTGAATTTTTTTACTATTTTATTCGGAATTTTCTTTCCCGAGTCTAGTATGAACGGAATTCGGGACTAAAATTTTCGTTTCACTTTTTCGGCTTATATCTTCCCGTTTTGCCTAGAAATAATGCCGGCAATAGGTTTTATAATTTTTTGAATTTTTTTACTATTGTTTTCGGAATTTTCTTTCCCGAGTCCAGTATGAACGGAATTCAGGACTAAAATTTTCGTTTCACTTTTTCGGCTTATATCTTCCCGTTTTGCCTAGAAATAATGCCTGGAATAGGTTTTATAATTTTTTGAATTTTTTTACTATTGTTTTCGGAATTTTCTTGCCCGGGTCGAGTATGAACGGAATTCGGGACTAAAATATTGTTTTCACTTTTTCGGCCTATATCTTCCCGTTTTGGCTAAAAATAACGCCGGGAATAGGTTTTTATAATTTTTTAAATTTTTTTACTATTGTTTTCGGAATTTCTTGCCCGGGTCGAGTATGAACGGAATTCGGGACTAAAATTTTGTTTTCACTTTTTTGGCCTATATCTTCCCGTTTTGGCTAAAAATAATCCCGGGAATAGATTTTATAATTTTTTGAATTTTTTTACTATTGTTTTCGGAATTTATTGCCCGGGTCGAGTATGAACGGAATTCGGAAATAAAATTTTGTTTTCACTTTTTCGACCTATCTCATCCCGTTATTGATAAAAATAAAACCGGGAAGAGGTTTTATGATTTTTTGAATTTTTATACTATTTTATTTGGAATTTTCTTTCCCGGGTCGAGTATGAACGGAATTTGGGACTGAAATTTTGTTTTCACTTTTTCGGCCTATATCTTCCCGTTTGGGCTAAAAATAAACCCGGGAAGAGGTTTTATAATTTTTCAAATTTTTTTAACTATTTTATTCGGAATTTTCTTTCCCGAGTCTAGTATGAACGAAATTCGGGACTAAAATTTTCTTTTCACTTTTCCGGCGTATATCTTCCCGTTTTGGCTTGAAATAATGCCGGGAATATGTTTTATAATTTTTTGAATTTTTTTACTATTGTTTTCGGAATTTTCTTGCCCGGGTCGAGTATGAACGGAATTCGGGACTAAAATATTGTTTTAACTTTTTTGGCCTATCTCATCCCGTTTTGGCTAAATATAATGCCGGGAAGAAGTTTTAAAATTTGTCGAATTTTTTTACTGTTTTATTCGGAATTTTCTTTCCCGAGTCAAGTATGAACGGAATTCGGGACTAAAATTTTCTTTTCACTTTTTCGGCGTATATCTTCCCGTTTTGGCTTGAAATAATGCCAGGAATATGTTTTATAATTTTTTGAATTTTTTTACTATTGTTTTCGGAATTTTCTTGCCCGGGTCGAGTACGAACGGAATTTGGGACTAAAATTTTGTTTTCACTTTTTCGGCCTATCTCATCCCGTTTTGGCTAAAAATAATGCCGTGAAGTGGTTTTCTAATTTTTCGAAATTTTTTACAATTTTTTTCTGAATTTTCTTACCTGGATCGAGTATGAACGGAATTTGGGACTAAAATTTTGTATATACTTTTTCGGCCTATATCTTCTCGTTTTGGTGAAAAATAATGCCGGGAAGAGGTTTTATAATTTTTTTACTATTTTTTTGGAATTTTCTTCCCCGGGTCGAGTATGAACGGAATTCGGGACTAAAATTTTTTTTTTCACTTTTTCGGCCTATGTTTTTCCGTTTTGGTTAAAAATAATACCGGGAAGAGGTTTTCTAATTTTTTCAATTTTTTTACTATTTTTTTGGAATTTTTTTGCCCGGGTCGAGTATCGAACGGAATTCGCGAGTAAATCTGTTTTCACTTTTTTGGCCTATATCTTCCCGTTTGGCCTAAAAATAAATCCCGGGAATAGTTTTATAATTTTTAAGAATTTTTTACTATTGTTTCGGAATTTTATTGCACGGGTCCGAGTATGAACGGAATTCGGAAATAAAATTTTGTTTTCACTTTTTCGGCCTATCTCATCCCGTTATTGATAAAAATAATACCGGGAAGAGGTTTTATAATTTTTTCAACTTTTATACTATTTTATTCGGAATTTTCTTTCCCGTGTCGAGTATGAACGGAATTTGGGACTGAAATTTTGTTTTCACTTTTTCGGCCTATATCTTCCCATTTGGGCTAAAAATAAACCCGGGAAGAGGTTTTATAATTTTTCAAATTTTTTTACTATTTTATTCGGAATTTTCTTTCCCGAGTCAAGTATGAACGGAATTCGGGACTAAAATTTTCTTTTCACTTTTTCGGCGTATATCTTCCCGTTTTGGCTTGAAATAATGCCGGGAATATGTTTTATAATTTTTTGAATTTTTTTACTATTGTTTTCGGAATTTTCTTGCCCGGGTCGAGTACGAACGGAATTTGGGACTAAAATTTTGTTTTCACTTTTTCGGCCTATCTCATCCCGTTTTGGCTAAAATAATGCAGGGAATAGATTTTATAATTTTTTTGAAATTTTTTTACTATTGGTTTTCGGAATTTTCTTGCCCGGGTCGAGTATGAACCGGAATTCGGAAATAAATTTTGTTTTCAACTTTTTCGGCCTAATGTCTCATCCCGTTTGGGCTAGAAATAATGCCGGGAATAGGTTTTATAATTTTTTTGAAATTTTTTTTTCCTATTGTTTTCGGGAATTTCTTGCCCGGGTCTAGTATGAACGGAAATTCGGGACTAAATATTGTTTTCATTTTTCGGCCTATCTCATCCCGTTTTGGCTAATATAATGTTCGGGAAGAAGGTTTTTAAAAAATTTTTTCGAATTAATTTACTATTTTATTCGGATTGGTTCCCGGTGTCGAGTTATGAAATGGAATTCGGGGTCTAAAATTTTGTTTTCACTTTATCTCCGACCCATGTTTTTTCCGTTTTTGGTTAAAAAATAATGCTGGGAAGAGGGTTTTCTAAATTTTATGAATTTTTTACTATTTTTTTTGAAAATTTTCTGCCGGGTCGAGTAATGAAAAACGGGAAGTTTCCGGGTGGACTAAAATTTTGTTATCACTTTTTTTCGGCCTATCTCATCCCGTTTTGGGTAAAAATAATGCCGGGAAGAAGTTTATAATTTTTGAATTTTTTTGCTATTTTTTTGGAATTTTCTTGCCAGGGTCGAGTATGAACGGAATCCGGGACTAAAATTTCGTTTTCACATTTTCGCCCTATCTCATCCCGTTTTGGCTAAAAATAATGCCGTGAAGTGGTTTTCTAATTTTTTGAAATTTTTTACAATTTTTTTCTGAATTTTCTTACCTGGATCGAGTATGAATGGAATTTGGGACTAAAATTTTGTATATACTTTTTGGGCCTATATCTTCTCGTTTTGGTAAAAAATAATGCCGGGAAGAGGTTTTATAATTTTTTGAATTTTTTTACTATTTTTTTGGAATTTTCTTGCCCGGGTCGAGTATGAACGGAATTCGGGACCAAAATTTTGTTTTCACTTTTTTGGCCTATATCTTCCAGTTTTGGTTAAAAATAATGCCAGGAAGAAGTTTTATAATTTTTTGAATTTTTTTGCTATTTTTTTTGAATTTTCTTGCCAGGGTCGAGTATGAACGGAATCTGGGACTAAAATTTCGTTTTCCCATTTTCGGCCTATCTCATCCCGTTTTGGCTAAAAATAATGCCGGGAAGAGGTTTTATAGTTTTTCGAATTTTTTTACTATTTTATTCGGAATTTTCTTTCCCGGGTCGAGTATGAACGGAAATTGGGACTAAAATTTTGTTTTCACCTTTTCGTCCTATCTCATCCCGTTTTGGCTAAAAATAATGCCGGGAAGAGGTTTTATAATTTTTCGAATTTTTTTACTATATTCGGAATTTTATTTCCCGGGTCGAGTATGAACGGAATTCGGGTTTAAAATTTTGTTTTCACTTTTTGGGCCTATCTCATCCCGTTATTGCTATAAATAATACCGGGAAGAGATTTTATAATTTTTTAAATTTTTATACTATTTTATTCGGAATTTTCTTTCCCGGGTCGAGTATGAACGGAAATTGGGACTGAAATTTTGTTTTCACTTTTTCGGCCAATATCTTCCCGTTTTGGCTAAAAATAATGCCGAGAATAGGTTTTTATAATTTTTTGAATTTTTTTACTATTTTTTTCGGAATTTTCTTGCCCGGGTCGAGTATGAACGAAATTCGGGACTACAATTTTGTTTTCACTTTTTCGGCCTATCTCATCCCGTTTTGGCTAAAAATAATGCCGAGAAGAGGTTTTATAATTTTTCGAATTTTTTTACTATTTTATTCGAAATTTTCTTTCCAGGGTCGAGTATGAACGGAATTCGGGACTAAAATTTTGTTTTCACTCTTTTGGCCTATATCTTCCAGTTTTGGGTAAAAATTATGTCGGGAATAGGTTTAATAATTTTTTGAATTTTTTTACTATTTTTTTCGGAATTTTATTGCCCGAGTCGAGTATGAACGGAATTCGGGACTAATTTTTTTTTTCACTTTTTTCGCCTATCTCATCCCGTTTTGGCTTAAAATAAACGCAGGGAAGAGGTTTTATA
>NW_022155014.1:0-25461 GCF_001633185.2 Quercus lobata | reverse complement strand
GGAAAGTGGTTCTTTAATTTTTTGAATTTTTTTGCAATTTCTTTCGGAATTTTCTTGCCCGGGTCGAGTATGGACGGAATTCGGGACTAAAATATTTTCCTCGCTTTCTCGGCCAATCCCAGGCCTTTTTGCCATAAATAATGCTTGGAAAAGAGGTTTTTAATTTTTTGAATTTTTTTGCAATTTCTTTCGGAATTTTCTTGACCGGGTCGGAGTATGACGGAATTCGGACTAAAATTTTTTCCTCGCTTTCTGGCCTACTCATCCCGTTTTGGCTAAAAATAATGCTGGAAAGAGATTTTTTAATTTTTTGAATTTTTTTGCAATTTCTTTCGGAATTTTCTTGCCTGGGTCGAGTATGGACGGAATTCGGGACTAAAATATTTTCCTCGCTTTCTCGGCCAATCCCATCCCGTTTTGGCCATAAATAATGCTGGAAAGAGGTTTTTTAATTTTTTGAATTTTTTTGCAATTTCTTTCGGAATTTTCTTAACCGAGTCGAGTATGGACGGAATTCGGGACTAAAATTTTTTCCTCGCTTTCTCGGCCTATCTTATCCCGTTTTGGCTAAAAATAATGCTGGAAAGAGAGTTTTTAATTTTTTGAATTCTTTTGCAATTTCTTTCGGAATTTTCTTGCCTGGGTCGAGTATGGACGGAATTCGGGACTAAAATATTTTCCTCGCTTTCTCGGCCAATCCCATCCCGTTTTGGCCATAAATAATGCTAGAAAGAGGTTTTTTAATTTTTTGAATTTTTTTGCAATTTCTTTCGGAATTTTCTTGCCTGGGTCGAGTATGGACGGATTCGGGACTAAAATATTTTCCTCGCTTTCTCGGCCAATCCCATCCCGTTTTGGCCATAAATAATGCTGGAAAGAGGTTTTTTAATTGTTTGAATTTTTTTGCAATTTCTTTCGGAATTTTCTTAACCGAGTCGAGTATGGACGGAATTCGGGACTAAAATCTTTTCCTCGCTTTCTCGGCCTATCTCATCCCGTTTTGGCTAAAAATAATGCGGGAAAGAGAGTTTTTAATTTTTTGAATTTTTTTGCAATTTCTTTCGGAATTTTCTTGCCTGGACCAAGTATGAACGGAATTCAGGACCAATTTTTTTTTTTTTTTCTCTTTCTCGGCCTATCTCATCCCGTTTTGGCTAAAAATAACGCCGGAAAGTGATTTTTTTATTTTTTGAATTATTTTTCTATTTTTTTTCGGAATTTTCTTGCCAGATTCGTGTAGGGATGGAATTCGGGGGTGAAATTTTCTTTCTTTCGTTCTTGACCTCTCTCAACCCTTCTTAGCTAGAAATAACGCCAGAACTATGTTTTTTAATTTTTTAATTTTTTTGCTATTTTTTTCAAAATTTTCATGCCCGTGTCGAGTATGAACGGAATTCGGGACTAAATTTTTTTTTTTTCTTTCTTGGCCTATTCCATCCCGTTTTGGCTAGAAATAATGCTGGAAAGAGGTTTTTTAATTTTTTGAATTTTTTTGCAATTTTTTTCGGAATTTTCTTAGCCGGGCCGAGTATGAACGGAATTCGGGACTAAAATTTTTTTCTCGCTTTCTCGGCCGATCTCATCCCGTAATGCTGGAAATAGGTTTTTGAATTGTTTTGCTATTTCTTTCGGAATTTTCTTGCCCGGGTCGAGTATAAACGGAATTCGGGACTAAAATTTTTTTCTCGCTTTCTCGGCCTATCTCATCCCCCGTTTTGGCTAACAATAATGCCGGAGAAATGTTTTTTAATTTTTTGAATTTGTTTGCGAATTTTTTCGGAATGTTCTTGCCCTGGTCGAGTAATAACGGGATTCGGTACTAAAATTTTTTTCTCACTTTCTCGGCCTATCTCCTCCGTTTTGGCTAAAAATAATGGCGGAGTGAGGTTTCTTAATTTTTTGAATTTTTTTGCGAATTTTCTTGTAATTTTCTTGCCCGGGTCGAGTATGGACGGAATTCGGGACTAAAATATTTTCCTCGCTTTCTCAGCCTATCTCATCCCGTTTTGGCTCCAAATAATGCTGGAAAAAGGTTTTTTTAATTTTTTTCTATTTTTTTCGGAATTTTCTTGCACGGGTCGAGTATGGACGGAATTCGGGACTAAAATATTTTCCTCCCTTTCTCGGCCAATCTCATCCCGTTTTGGGTATAAATAATGCTGGAAGGAGGTTTTTTAATTTTGTGAATTTTTTTGCAATTTCTTTCGGAATTTTCTTGACCGGCTCGAGTATGGACGGAATTCGAGACTAAAATTTTTTCCTCGCTTTCTCGGCCTATCTCATCCCGTTTTGGCTAAAAATAATGCTGGAAGGAGGTTTTTGAATTTTTTTGCATTTTCTTTCTGAATTTTCTTACCCGGGTCGAGTATGAACGGAATTCAGGACTAAAATTTTTTTCTCGCTTTCTCGGCCTATCTCAACCCGTTTGGCTAAAAGTAATGCTGGAAATAGGTTTTTGAATTTTTTTGCTATTTTTTGCGGAATTTTCTTGCCTGGGTCGAGTATGAACGGAATTTGGGACCAAAATTTTTTTCTCGTTTTCTCGGCCTATCTCATCCAGTTTTGGAAATAAATAATGCCAGAGAGGTTTTTTAATTTTTTGAATTTTTTTGCGAATTTTTTCGTAATTTTCTTGCCCGGGTCGAATATGAACGGAATTCGGGACTAAAATTCTTTTCTCTCTTTCTCGGCCTATCTCATCCCGTTTTGGCTAAAAATAATACCGGAAAGTGGTTTTTTAATTTTTTGAATTTTTTTGCAACTTCATTCGGAATTTTTTTGCCCCGGTCGAGTATGGACGGAATTCGGGACTAAAATTTTTTCCTTGCTTTCTCAGCCTATCTCATCCCATTTTGTCTAAAAGTAATGCTGGAAATAGGTTTTTGAATTTTTTTGCTATTTTTTTCGGAGTTTTCTTGCCCGGGTCGGGTATGAACGGAATTTGGGACTAAAATTTTTTTCTCGCTTTCTCGGCCAATCTCGTCCCGTTTTGGCAAAAAATAATGCCGGAGAGACATGTTCTAATTTTTGAATTTTTTTGCGAATTTTTTCGTAATTTTCTTGCCTGGGTCGAATATGTACGGAATTCGGGACTAAAATTTTTTTTCTCTCTTTCTCGGCCTATCTCATCCCGTTTTGGCTAAAAATAATACCGGAAAGTGGTTCTTTAATTTTTTGAATTTTTTTGCAATTTCTTTCGGAATTTTCTTGCCCGGGTCGAGTATGGACGGAATTCGGGACAAAATATTTTCCTCGCTTTCTCGGCCAATCACCAGGAGTTTTGGCCATAAAATAATGCTGGAAAGAGGTTTTTAATTTTTGAATTTTTTTGCAATTTCTTTCGGAATTTTCTGGACTGGGTCGGGTATGTACGGAATTCGGGACTAAAATTTTTTTCCTCGCTTTCTTGGCCTATCTCATCCCGTTTTGGCTAAAAATAATGCTGGAAAGAGATTTAATTTTTTGAATTTTTTTTGCAATTTCTTTCGGAATTTTCTTGCTGGGTCGAGTATGGACGGAATTCGGGACTAAAATATTTTCCTCGCTTTTCTCGGCCAATCCCATCCCGTTTTTGGCCATAAATAATGCTGGAAAGAGGTTTTTTAATTTTTTGAATTTTTTTGCAATTTCTTTCGGAATTTTCTTAACCGAGTCGAGTATGGACGGAATTCGGGACTAAAATTTTTTCCTCGCTTTCTCGGTCTATCTTATCCCGTTTTGGCTAAAAATAATGCTGGAAAGAGAGTTTTTAAATTTTTGAATTCTTTTGCAATTTCTTTCGGAATTTTCTTGCCTGGGTCGAGTATGGACGGAATTCGGGACTAAAATATTTTCCTCGCTTTCTCGGCCAATCCCATCCCGTTTTGGCCATAAATAATGCTAGAAAGAGGTTTTTTAATTTTTTGAATTTTTTTGCAATTTCTTTCGGAATTTTCTTGCCTGGGTCGAGTATGGACGGATTCGGGACTAAAATATTTTCCTCGCTTTCTCGGCCAATCCCATCCCGTTTTGGCCATAAATAATGCTGGAAAGAGGTTTTTTAATTGTTTGAATTTTTTTGCAATTTCTTTCGGAATTTTCTTAACCGAGTCGAGTATGGACGGAATTCGGGACTAAAATTTTTTCCTCGCTTTCTCGGCCTATCTCATCCCGTTTTGGCTAAAAATAATGCTGGAAAGAGAGTTTTTAATTTTTTGAATTTTTTTGCAATTTCTTTCGGAATTTTCTTGCCTGGACCGAGTATGAACGGAATTCAGGACCAATTTTTTTTTTTTCTCTTTCTCGGCCTATCTCATCCCGTTTTGGCTAAAAATAACGCCGGAAAGTGATTTTTTTATTTTTTGAATTATTTTTCTATTTTTTTCGGAATTTTCTTGCCAGATTCGTGTAGGGATGGAATTCGGGGGTGAAATTTTCTTTCTTTCGTTCTTGACCTCTCTCAACCCTTCTTAGCTAGAAATAACGGCAGAACTATGTTTTTTAATTTTTTAATTTTTTTGCTATTTTTTTCAAAATTTTCATGCCCGTGTCGAGTATGAACGGAATTCGGGACTAAATTTTTTTTTTTTCTTTCTTGGCCTATTCCATCCCGTTTTGGCTAGAAATAATGCTGGAAAGAGGTTTTTTAATTTTTTGAATTTTTTTGCAATTTTTTTCGGAATTTTCTTAGCCGGGCCGAGTATGAACGGAATTCGGGACTAAAATTTTTTTCTCGCTCTCTCGGCCGATCTCATCCCGTAATGCTGGAAATAGGTTTTTGAATTGTTTTGCTATTTCTTTCGGAATTTTCTTGCCTGGGTCGAGTATGAACGGAATTCGGGACTAAAATTTTTTTCTCGCTTTCTCGGCCTATCTCATCCCGTTTTGGGTAAAAATAATACTGGAAGGAGGTTTTTGAATTTTTTTGCAATTTCTTTCTGAATTTTCTTACCCGGGTCGAGTATGAACGGAATTCAGGACTAAAATTTTTTTCTCGCTTTCTCGGCCTATCTCAACCCGTTTGGCTAAAAGTAATGCTGGAAATAGGTTTTTGAATTTTTTTGCTATTTTTTGCGGAATTTTCTTGCCCGGGTCGAGTATGAACGGAATTTGGGACCAAAATTTTTTTCTCGTTTTCTCGGCCTATCTCATCCAGTTTTGGAAATAAATAATGCCAGAGAGGTTTTTTAATTTTTTGAATTTTTTTGCGAATTTTTTCGTAATTTTCTTGCCCGGGTCGAATATGAACGGAATTCGGGACTAAAATTCTTTTCTCTCTTTCTCGGCCTATCTCATCCCGTTTTGGCTAAAAATAATACCGGAAAGTGGTTTTTTAATTTTTTGAATTTTTTTGCAACTTCATTCGGAATTTTTTTGCCCCGGTCGAGTATGGACGGAATTCGGGACTAAAATTTTTTCCTTGCTTTCTCAGCCTATCTCATCCCATTTTGTCTAAAAGTAATGCTGGAAATAGGTTTTTGAATTTTTTTGCTATTTTTTTCGGAGTTTTCTTGCCCGGGTCGGGTATGAACGGAATTTGGGACTAAAATTTTTTTCTCGCTTTCTCGGCCAATCTCGTCCCGTTTTGGCAAAAAATAATGCCGGAGAGACATGTTCTAATTTTTGAATTTTTTTGCGAATTTTTTCGTAATTTTCTTGCCTGGGTCGAATATGTACGGAATTCGGGACTAAAATTTTTTTTTTCTCTTTCTCGGCCTATCTCATCCCGTTTTGGCTAAAAATAATACCGGAAAGTGGTTCTTTAATTTTTTGAATTTTTTTGCAATTTCTTTCGGAATTTTCTTGCCCGGGTCGAGTATGGACGGAATTCGGGACTAAAATATTTTCCTCGCTTTCTCGGCCAATCACAGGAGTTTTGGCCATAAATAATGCTGGAAAGAGGTTTTTTAATTTTTTGAATTTTTTTGCAATTTCTTTCGGAATTTTCTTGACCGGGTCGAGTATGGACGGAATTCGGGACTAAAATTTTTCCTCGCTTTCTCGGCCAATCTCATCCCGTTTTGGCCATAAATAATGCTGGAAAGAGGTTTTTTAATTTTTTGAATTTTTTTGCAATTTCTTTCGGAATTTTCTTGCCGGGTCGAGTATGGACGGAATTCGGGACTAAAATATTTTCCTCGCTTTCTCGGCCTATCTCATCCCGGTTTGGCTAAAAATAATGCTGGAAAGAGGTTTTTTAATTTTTTGAATTTTTTTGCAATTTCTTTCGGAATTTTCTTAACCGAGTCGAGTATGGACGGAATTCGGGACTAAAATATTTTCCTCGCTTTCTCGGCCAATCCCATCCCGTTTTGGCCATAAATAATGCTAGAAAGAGGTTTTTTAATTTTTTGAATTTTTTTGCAATTTCTTTCGGAATTTTCTTGCCTGGGTCGAGTATGGACGGATTCGGGACTAAAATATTTTCCTCGCTTTCTCGGCCAATCCCATCCCGTTTTGGCCATAAATAATGCTGGAAAGAGGTTTTTTAATTTTTTGAATTTTTTTGCAATTTCTTTCGGAATTTTCTTAACCGAGTCGAGTATGGACGGAATTCGGGACTAAAATTTTTTCCTCGCTTTCTCGGCCTATCTCATCCCGTTTTGGCTAAAAATAATGCTGGAAAGAGAGTTTTTAATTTTTTTGAATTTTTTTGCAATTTCTTTCGGAATTTTCTTGCCTGGACCGAGTATGAACGGAATTCAGGACCAAATTTTTTTTTTTCTCTTTCTCGGCCTATCTCATCCCGTTTTGGCTAAAAATAATGCTGGAAAGAGAGTTTTTAATTTTTTGAATTTTTTGCAATTTCTTCGGAATTTTCTTGCCTGGACCGAGTATGAACGGAATTCAGGACCAAATTTTTTTTTCTCTTTCTCGCCTTTCTCATCCCGTTTGGCTAAAAATAACGCCGGAAAGTGATTTTTTTATTTTTTGAATTATTTTTCTATTTTTTTCGGAATTTTCTTGCCAGATTCGTGTAGGGATGGAATTCGGGGGTGAAATTTTCTTTCTTTCGTTCTTGACCTCTCTCAACCCTTCTTAGCTAGAAATAACGCCAGAACTATGTTTTTTAATTTTTTAATTTTTTTGCTATTTTTTTCAAAATTTTCATGCCCGTGTCGAGTATGAACGGAATTCGGGACTAAATTTTTTTTTTTTCTTTCTTGGCCTATTCCATCCCGTTTTGGCTAGAAATAATGCTGGAAAGAGGTTTTTTAATTTTTTGAATTTTTTTGCAATTTTTTTCGGAATTTTCTTAGCCGGGCCGAGTATGAACGGAATTCG
The DNA here is from genome assembly GCF_001633185.2 of Quercus lobata. Classification (NCBI taxonomy): domain Eukaryota; kingdom Viridiplantae; phylum Streptophyta; class Magnoliopsida; order Fagales; family Fagaceae; genus Quercus; species Quercus lobata. The sequence continues at coordinate 18,198 of NW_022155014.1, read as the reverse complement.
GGACTAAAATTTTTTTCTCGCTCTCTCGGCCGATCTCATCCCGTAATGCTGGAAATAGGTTTTTGAATTGTTTTGCTATTTCTTTCGGAATTTTCTTGCCTGGGTCGAGTATGAACGGAATTCGGGACTAAAATTTTTTTCTCGCTTTCTCGGCCTATCTCATCCCGTTTTGGGTAAAAATAATACTGGAAGGAGGTTTTTGAATTTTTTTGCAATTTCTTTCTGAATTTTCTTACCCGGGTCGAGTATGAACGGAATTCAGGACTAAAATTTTTTTCTCGCTTTCTCGGCCTATCTCAACCCGTTTGGCTAAAAGTAATGCTGGAAATAGGTTTTTGAATTTTTTTGCTATTTTTTGCGGAATTTTCTTGCCCGGGTCGAGTATGAACGGAATTTGGGACCAAAATTTTTTTCTCGTTTTCTCGGCCTATCTCATCCAGTTTTGGAAATAAATAATGCCAGAGAGAGGTTTTTTAATTTTTTGAATTTTTTTGCGAATTTTTTCGTAATTTTCTTGCCCGGGTCGAATATGAACGGAATTCGGGACTAAAATTCTTTTCTCTCTTTCTCGGCCTATCTCATCCCGTTTTGGCTAAAAATAATACCGGAAAGTGGTTTTTTAATTTTTTGAATTTTTTTGCAATTTCATTCGGAATTTTTTTGCCCCGGTCGAGTATGGACGGAATTCGGGACTAAACTTTTTTCCTTGCTTTCTCAGCCTATCTCATCCCGTTTTGTCTAAAAGAAATGCTGGAAATAGGTTTTTGAATTTTTTTGCTATTTTTTTCGGAGTTTTCTTGCCCGGGTCGGGTATGAACGGAATTTGGGACTAAAATATTTTTCTCGCTTTCTCGGCCAATCTCGTCCTGTTTTGGCAAAAAATAATGCCGGAGAGACATGTTCTAATTTTTGAATTTTTTTGCGAATTTTTTCATAATTTTCTTGCCTGGGTCGAATATGTACGGAATTCGGAACTAAAATTTTTTTCTCTCTTTCTCGGCCTATCTCATCCCGTTTTGGCTAAAAATAATACCGGAAAGTGGTTCTTTAATTTTTTGAATTTTTTTGCCATTTCTTTCGGAATTTTCTTGCCCTGGTCGAGTATGGACGGAATTCGGGACTAAAATATTTTCCTCGCTTTCTCGGCCAATCCCAGGAGTTTTGGCCATAAATAATGCTGGAAAGAGGTTTTTTAATTTTTTGAATTTTTTTGCAATTTCTTTCGGAATTTTCTTGACCGGGTCGAGTATGGACGGAATTCGGGACTAAAATTTTTTCCTCGCTTTCTTGGCCTATCTCATCCCGTTTTGGCTAAAAATAATGCTGGAAAGAGATTTTTTAATTTTTTGAACTTTTTTGCAATTTCTTTCGGAATTTTCTTGCCTGGGTCGAGTATGGACGGAATTCGGGACTAAAATATTTTCCTTGCTTTCTCGGCCAATCCCATCCCGTTTTGGCCATAAATAATGCTAGAAAGAGGTTTTTTAATTTTTTGAATTTTTTTGCAATTTCTTTCGGAATTTTCTTGCCTGGGTTCGAGTATGGACGGATTCGGGACTAAAATATTTTCCTCGGTTTCTCGGCCAATCCCATCCCGTTTTGGCCATAAATAATGCTGGAAAGAGGTTTTTTAATTTTTTGAATTTTTTTGCAATTTCTTTCGGAATTTTCTTAACCGAGTCGAGTATGGACGGAATTCGGGACTAAAATTTTTTCCTCGCTTTCTCGGCCTATCTCATCCCGTTTTGGCTAAAAATAATGCTGGAAAGAGAGTTTTTAATTTTTTGAATTTTTTTGCAATTTCTTTCGGAATTTTCTTGCCTGGACCGAGTATGAACGGAATTCAGGACCAAATTTTTTTTGTTCTCTTTCTCGGCCTATCTCATCCCGTTTTGGCTAAAAATAACGCCGGAAAGTGATTTTTTTATTTTTTGAATTATTTTTCTATTTTTTTCGGAATTTTCTTGCCAGATTCGTGTCGGGATGGAATTCGGGGGTGAAATTTTCTTTCTTTCGTTCTTGACCTCTCTCAACCCTTCTTAGCTAGAAATAACGCCAGAACTATGTTTTTTAATTTTTTAATTTTTTTGCTATTTTTTTCAAAATTTTCATGCCCGTGTCGAGTATGAACGGAATTCGGGACTAAATTTTTTTTTTTTCTTTCCTGGCCTATTCCATCCCGTTTTGGCTAGAAATAATGCTGGAAAGAGGTTTTTTAATTTTTTGAATTTTTTTGCAATTTTTTTCGGAATTTTCTTAGCTGGGCCGAGTATGAACGGAATTCGGACTAAAATTTTTTTCTCGCTTTCTCGGCCGATCTCATCCCGTAATGCTGGAAATAGGTTTTTGAATTGTTTTGCTATTTTTTTCGGAATTTTCTTGCCCGGGTCGAGTATGAACGGAATTCGGGACTAAAATTTTTTTTTTTCTTTCTCGGCCTATCTCATCCCGTTTTGGCTAAAATAATGCTGGAAAAGGTTTTTTAATTTTTTGAATTTTTTTGCAATTTTTTTCGGAATTTTCTTGCCTGGGCCGAGTATAACGGATTCGGTACTAAAATTTTTTTCTCACTTTCTCGGCCTATCTCTCCCGTTTTGGCTAAAAATAATGGCGGAGTGAGGTTTCTTAATTTTTTGAATTTTTTTGCGAATTTTCTTGTAATTTTCTTGCCCGGGTCGAGTATGGACGGAATTCGGGACGAAGATATTTTCCTCGCTTTCTCAGCCTATCTCATCCCGTTTTGGCTCCAAATAATGCTGGAAAAAGGTTTTTTTAATTTTTTTCTATTTTTTCGGAATTTTCTTGCTCGGGTCGAGTATGGACGGAATTCGGGACTAAAATATTTTCCTCCCTTTCTCGGCCAATCTCATCCCGTTTTGGCTAAAAACAATGCTGGAAAGAGAGTTTTTAATTTTTTGAATTTTTTTGCAATTTCTTTCGGAATTTTCTTGCCTGGACCGAGTATGAACGGAATTCAGGACCAAATTTTTTTTTTTTCTCTTTCTCGGCCTATCTCATCCCGTTTTGGCTAAAAATAACGCCGGAAAGTGATTTTTTTATTTTTTGAATTATTTTTCTATTTTTTTCGAAATTTTCTTGCCAGATTCGTGTAGGGATGGAATTCGGGGGTGAAATTTTCTTTCTTTCGTTCTTGACCTCTCTCAACCCTTCTTAGCTAGAAATAACGCCAGAACTATGTTTTTTAATTTTTTAATTTTTTTGCTATTTTTTTAAAAATTTTCATGCCCGTGTCGACTATGGACGGAATTCGGGACTAAAATATTTTCCTCCCTTTCTCGGCCAATCTCATCCCGTTTTGGGTATAAATAATGCTGGAAAGAGGTTTTTTAATTTTGTGAATTTTTTTGCAATTTCTTTCGGAATTTTCTTGACCGGCTCGAGTATGGACGGAATTCGAGACTAAAATTTTTTCCTCGCTTTCTCGGCCTATCTCATCCCGTTTTGGCTAAAAATAATGCTGGAAGGAGGTTTTTGAATTTTTTTGCGTTTTCTTTCTGAATTTTCTTACCCGGGTCGAGTATGAACGGAATTCAGGACTAAAATTTTTTTCTCGCTTTCTCGGCCTATCTCAACCCGTTTGGCTAAAAGTAATGCTGGAAATAGGTTTTTGAATTTTTTTGCTATTTTTTGTGGAATTTTCTTGCCCGGGTCGAGTATGAACGGAATTTGGGACCAAAATTTTTTTCTCGTTTTCTCGGCCTATCTCATCCAGTTTTGGAAATAAATAATGCCAAAGAGGTTTTTTAATTTTTTGAATTTTTTTGCGAATTTTTTCGTAATTTTCTTGCCCGGGTCGAATATGAACGGAATTCGGGACTAAAATTCTTTTCTCTCTTTCTCGGCCTATCTTATCCCGTTTTGGCTATAAATAATACCGGAAAGTGGTTTTTTAATTTTTTGAATTTTTTTGCAATTTCATTCGGAATTTTTTTGCCCCGGTCGAGTATGGACGGAATTCGGGACTAAAATTTTTTCATCGCTTTCTTGGCCTATCTCATCCCGTTTTGGCTAAAAATAATGCTGGAAAGAGATTTTTTAATTTTTTGAATTTTTTTGAAATTTCTTTCGGAATTTTCTTGCCTGGGTCGAGTATGGACGGATTCGGGACTAAAATATTTTCCTCGCTTTCTCGGCCAATCCCATCCCGTTTTGGCCATAAATAATGCTGGAAAGAGGTTTTTTAATTTTTTGAATTTTTTTGCAATTTCTTTCGGAATTTTCTAACCGAGTCGAGTATGGACGGAATTCGGGACTAAAATTTTTTCCTCGCTTTCTCGGCCTATCTCATCCCGGTTTGGCTAAAAATAATGCTGGAAAGAGAGTTTTTAATTTTTTGAATTTTTTTGCAATTTCTTTCGGAATTTTCTTAACCGAGTCGAGTATGGACGGAATTCGGGACTAAAATATTTTCCTCGCTTTCTCGGCCAATCCCATCCCGTTTTGGCCATAAATAATGCTGGAAAGAGGTTTTTTAATTTTTTGAATTTTTTTGCAATTTCTTTCGGAATTTTCTTGCCTGGGTCGAGTATGGACGGATTCGGGACTAAAATATTTTCCTCGCTTTCTCGGCCAATCCCATCCCGTTTTGGCCATAAATAATGCTGGAAAGAGGTTTTTTAATTTTTTGAATTTTTTTGCAATTTCTTTCGGAATTAACCGAGTCGAGTATGGACGGAATTCGGGACTAAAATTTTTTCCTCGCTTTCTCGGCCTATCTCATCCCGGTTTGGCTAAAAATAATGCTGGAAAGAGAGTTTTTAATTTTTTGAATTCTTTAGCAATTTCTTTCGGAATTTTCTTGCCTGGACCGAGTATGAACGGAATTCAGGACCAATTTTTTTTTTTTCTCTATCTAGGCCTATCTCATCCCGTTTTGGCTAAAAATAATGCTGGAAAGAGAGTTTTTAATTTTTTGAATTTTTTTGCAATTTCTTTCGGAATTTTCTTGCCTGGACCGAGTATGAACGGAATTCAGGACCAAATTTTTTTTTTTCTCTTTCTCGGCCTATCTCATCCCGTTTTGGCTAAAAATAACACCGGAAAGTGATTTTTTTTATTTTTTGAATTATTTTTCTATTTTTTTCGGAATTTTCTTGCCAGATTCGTGTAGGGACGGAATTCGGGGGTGAAATTTTCTTTCTTTCGTTCTTGACCTCTCTCAACCCTTCTTAGCTAGAAATAACGCCAGAACTATGTTTTTTAATTTTTGAATTTTTTTGCGAATTTTTTCGTAATTTTCTTGCCTGGGTCGAATATGTACGGAATTCGGGACTAAATTTTATTCTCTCTTTCTCGGCCTATCTCATCCCGTTTTGGCTAAAAATAATACCGGAAAGTGGTTCTTTAATTTTTTGAATTTTTTTGCAATTTCTTTCGGAATTTTCTTAGCCGGGCCGAGTATGGACGGAATTGGGGACTAAAATATTTTCCTCGCTTTCTCGGCCAATCCCAGGAGTTTTGGCCATAAATAATGCTAGAAAGAGGTTTTTTAATTTTTTGAATTTTTTTGCAATTTCTTTCGGAATTTTCTTGACCGGGTCGAGTATGGACGGAATTCGGGACTAAAATTTTTTCCTCGCTTTCTTGGCCTATCTCATCCCGTTTTGGCTAAAAATAATGCTGGAAAGAGATTTTTTAATTTTTTGAATTTTTTTGCAATTTCTTTCGGAATTTTTCTTGCCTGGGTCGAGTATGGACGGAATTCGGGACTAAAATATTTTCCTCGCTTTCTCGGCCAATCCCATCCCGTTTTGGCCATACATAATGCTGGAAAGAGGTTTTTTAATTTTTTGAATTTTTTTGCAATTTCTTTCGGAATTTTCTTAACCGAGTCGAGTATGGACGGAATTCGGGACTAAAATCTTTTCCTCGCTTTCTCGGCCTATCTCATCCCGTTTTGGCTAAAAATAACGCCGGAAAGTGATTTTTTTATTTTTTGAATTATTTTTCTATTTTTTTCGGAATTTTCTTGCCAGATTCGTGTAGGGACGGAATTCGGGGGTGAAATTTTCTTTCTTTCGTTCTTGACCTCTCTCAATCCTTCTTAGCTAGAAATAACGCCAGAACTATGTTTTTTAATTTTTTAATTTTTTTGCTATTTTTTTCAAAATTTTCATGCCCGTGTCAGAACTATGTTTGGGCTATTCCACGGAATTCGGGACTAAATTTTTTTTTTTTTCTTTCTTGGCCTATTCCATCCCGTTTTGGCTAAAAATAATGCTGGAAAAGAGATTTTTTAATTTTTTGAATTTTTTTTTGCAATTTCTTTTCGGAATTTTCTTGCCTGGGCCGAGTAAATGCGGAATTCGGGACTAAAATATTTTTCCTCGCTTTCTCGGCCATCCCATCCCGTTTTGGCCATAAATAATGCTGGAAGAGGTTTTTTAAATTTTTTGAATTTTTTGCAAATTTCCTTTCTGGAATTTTCTTAACCTGAGTCAGTATGGAAGGAATTCGGACTAAAATTTTTTTCCTCGCTTTCTCAGGCCCTTCTCATCCGTTTGGCTAAAAATTAATGCTGGAAAGGAGTTTTTAATTTTTTGATTTTTTTGCAATTTCTTTCGGAATTTTCTTGCCTGGACCGAGTATGAACGGAATTCAGGACCAAATTTTTTTTTTCTCTTTCTCGGCCTATCTCATCCCGTTTTGGCTAAAAATAACGCCGGAAAGTGATTTTTTTATTTTTTGAATTATTTTTCTATTTTTTTTGGAATTTTCTTGCCAGATTCGTGTCGGGATGGAATTCGGGGGTGAAATTTTCTTTCTTTCGTTCTTGACCTCTCTCAACCCTTCTTAGCTAGAAATAACGCCAGAACTATGTTTTTTAATTTTTTAATTTTTTTGCTATTTTTTTCAAAATTTTCATGCCCGTGTCTAGTATGAACGGAATTCGGAACTAAATTTTTTTTTTTTTCTTTCCTGGCCTATTCCATCCCGTTTTGGCTAGAAATAATGCTGGAAATAGGTTTTTTAATTTTTTGAATTTTTTTGCAATTTTTTTCGGAATTTTCTTAGCTGGGCCGAGTATGAACGGAATTCGGGACTAAAATTTTTTTCTCTCTTTCTCGGCCGATCTCATCCCGTAATGCTGGAAATAGGTTTTTGAATTGTTTTGCTATTTTTTTCGGAATTTTCTTGCCCGGGTCGAGTATGAACGGAATTCGGACTAAAATTTTTTTCTCGCTTTCGGCCTATCTCATCCCCCGTTTGGGCTAACAATAATGCCCGGGAGAAATGTTTTTTAATTTTTTGAATTTGTTTTGGGATTTTTTTTGGAATGTTTCTTGCCTGGTCGAGTATTTAACGGGATTCGGTACTAAAATTTTTTTCTCACTTTCTCGGCCTATCTCCTCCCGTTTTGGCTAAAAATAATGGCGGAGTGAGGTTTCTTAATTTTTTGAATTTTTTTGCGAATTTTCTTGTAATTTTCTTGCCCGGGTCGAGTATGGACGGAATTCGGGACTAAAATATTTTCCTCGCTTTCTCAGCCTATCTCATCTCGTTTTGGCTCCAAATAATGCTGGAAAAAGGTTGTTTTAATTTTTTTCTATTTTTTTCGGAATTTTCTTGCTCGGGTCGAGTATGGACGGAATTCGGGACTAAAATATTTTCCTCCCTTTCTCGGCCAATCTCATCCCGTTTTGGGTATAAATAATGCTGGAAAGAGGTTTTTTAATTTTGTGAATTTTTTTGCAATTTCTTTCGGAATTTTCTTGACCGGCTCGAGTATGGACTGAGTTCGAGACTAAAATTTTTTCCACGCTTTCTCGGCCTATCTCATCCCGTTTTGGCTAAAAATAATGCTGGAAAGAGGTTTTTGAATTTTTTTGCAATTTCTTTCTGAATTTTCCTACCTGGGTCGAGTATGAACGGAATTCAGGACTAAAATTTTTTTCTCGCTTTCTCGGCCTATCTCAACCCGTTTGGCTAAAAGTAATGCTGGAAATAGGTTTTTGAATTTTTTTGCTATTTTTTGCGGAATTTTCTTGCCCGGGTCGAGTATGAACGGAATTTGGGACCAAAATTTTTTTCTCGTTTTCTCGGCCTATCTCATCCAGTATTGGAAATAAATAATGCCAGAGAGAGGTTTTTTAATTTTTTGAATTTTTTTGCGAATTTTTTCGTAATTTTTTGCCCGGGTCGAATATGAACGGAATTCGGGACTAAAATTCTTTTCTCTCTTTCTTGGCCTATCTCATCCCGTTTTGGCTAAAAATAATACCGGAAAGTGGTTTTTTAATTTTTTGAATTTTTTTGCAATTTCATTCGGAATTTTTTTGCCCCGGTCGAGTATGGACGGAATTCGAGACTAAAATTTTTTCCTTGCTTTCTCAGCCTATCTCATCCCGTTTTGTCTAAAAGTAATGCTGGAAATAGGTTTTTGAATTTTTTTGCTATTTTTTTCGGAGTTTTCTTGCCCGGGTCGGGTATGAACGGAATTTGGGACTAAAATTTTTTTCTCGCTTTCTCGGCCAATCTCGTCCCGTTTTGGCAAAAAATAATGCCGGAGAGACATGTTCTAATTTTTGAATGTTTTTGCGAATTTTTTCATAATTTTATTGCCTGGGTCGAATATGTATGGAATTCGGAACTAAAATTTTTTTCTCTCTTTCTCGGCCTATCTCATCCCGTTTTGGCTAAAAATAATACCGGAAAGTGGTTCTTTAATTTTTTGAATTTTTTTGCCATTTCTTTCGGAATTTTCTTGCCCGGGTCGAGTATGGACGGAATTCGGGACTAAAAATTATTTTCCTCGCTTTCCCTCGGCCAATCCCCAGGAGTTTTTTGGCCCATAATAATGCTGGAAAGGGTTTTTTTAATTTTTTTTGAAAACCTTTTTTTGCAATTTCTTTCGGATTTTCTTGACCGGTCGAGTAAATGGACGGAAATTCGGGACTAAATTTTTTCCTCGCTTTCTGGCTATCCCATCCGTTTTGGCTAAAAATAATGTGGAGAGATTTTTTAATTTTTTTGAATTTTTTTGAAATTTCTTTCGGATTTTCTTGCCTGGGTCGAGTTATGACGGAATTCGGGACTAAAATATTTTCCTCGCTTTCTCGGCCAATCCCATCCCGTTTTGGCCATAAATAATGCTGGAAAGAGGTTTTTTAATTTTTTGAATTTTTTTGCAATTTCTTTCGGAATTTTCTTGCCTGGGTCAAGTATGGACGGATTCGGGACTAAAATATTTTCCTCGCTTTCTCGGCCAATCCCATCCCGTTTTGGCCATAAATAATGCTGGAAAGAGGTTTTTTAATTTTTTGAATTTTTTTGCAATTTCCTTCGGAATTTTCTTAACCGAGTCGAGTATGGACGGAATTCGGGACTAAAATTTTTTCCTCGCTTTCTCGGCCTATCTCATCCCGGTTTGGCTAAAAATAATGCTGGAAAGAGAGTTTTTAATTTTTTGAATTCTTTAGCAATTTCTTTCGGAATTTTCTTGCCTGGACCGAGTATGAACGGAATTCAGGACCAAATTTTTTTTTATCTCTTTCTAGGCCTATCTCATCCCGTTTTGGCTAAAAATAATGCTGGAAAGAGAGTTTTTAATTTTTTGAATTTTTTTGCAATTTCTTTCGGAATTTTCTTGCCTGGACCGAGTATGAACGGAATTCAGGACCAAATTTTTTTTTTTCTCTTTCTCGGCCTATCTCATCCCGTTTTGGCTAAAAATAACGCCGGAAAGTGATTTTTTTATTTTTTGAATTATTTTTCTATTTTTTTCGGAACTTTCTTGCCAGATTCGTGTGGGGACGGAATTCGGGGGTGAAATTTTCTTTCTTTCGTTCTTAACCTCTCTCAACCCTTCTTAGCTAGAAATAACGCCAGAACTATGTTTTTTAATTTTTTAATTTTTTTGCTATTTTTTTCAAATTTTCATGCCCGTGTCGAGTATGAACGGAATTCGGGACTAAATTTTTTTTTTTCTTTCTTGGCCTATTCCATCCCGTTTTGGCTAAAAATAATGCTGGAAAGAGGTTTTTTAATTTTTTTTTTGAATTTTTTTGCAATTTTTTTCGGAATTTTTTAAGCCGGGCCGAGTAATGAATGGAATTCGGGACTAAAATTTTTTTTTTCTCCGCTTTCTCGGCGATCTCTCCCGTAATGCCTGGAAATAGGTTTTTAAATTGTTTTGCTATTTTTTTCCGGAATTTTCTTGCCCGGGGTCGAGTAATGAACGGAATTCGGACTAAAATTTTTTTTTCCTCGCTTTCTCGGCCTATCTCATCCCCGATTGGCCTAACAATCATTGCCGGAGAAAAATGTTTTTTAATTTTTTGAATTTGTTTGCGAATTTTCGGAATGTTCTTGCCCTGTGTCAGAGTATTACGGGAATCGGTACTAAAATTTTTTTCTCACTTTCCTCGGCCTATCTCCTCTCCGTTTTGGCTAAAAATAAGGGGAGTGAGGTTTCTTAATTTTTTGAATTTTTTTGCGAATTTTCTTGTAATTTTCTTGCCCGGGTCGAGTATGGACGGAATTCGGGACTAAAATATTTTCCTCGCTTTCTCAGCCTAACTCATCCCGTTTTGGCTCCAAATAATGCTGGAAAAAGGTTTTTTTAATTTTTTTCTATTTTTTTCGGAATTTTCTTGCTCGGGTCGAGTATGGATGGAATTCGGGACTAAAATATTTTCCTCCCTTTCTCGGCCAATCTCATCCCGTTTTGGGTGTAAATAATGCCGGAAAGAGGTTTTTTAATTTAGTGAATTTTTTTGCAATTTCTTTCGGAATTTTCTTGACCGGCTCGAGTATGGACGGAATTCGAGACTAAAATTTTTTCCTCGCTTTCTCGGCCTATCTCATCCCGTTTTGGCTAAAAATAATGCTGGAATGAGGTTTTTGAATTTTTTTGCAATTTCTTTCTGAATTTTCTTACCCGGGTCGAGTATGAACGGAATTCAGGACTAAAATTTTTTTCTCGCTTTCTCGGCCTATCTCAACCCGTTTGGCTAAAAGTAATGCTGGAAATAGGTTTTTGAATTTTTTTGCTATTTTTTGCGGAATTTTCTTGCCCGGGTCGAGTTTGAACGGAATTTGGGACCAAAATTTTTTTCTCGTTTTCTCGGCCAATCTCATCCAGTTTTGGAAATAAATAATGCCAGAGAGAGGTTTTTTAATTTTTTGAATTTTTTTGCGAATTTTTTCGTAATTTTCTTGCCCAGGTCGAATATGAACGGAATTCGGGACTAAAATTATTTTCTCTCTTTCTCGGCCTATCTCATCCCGTTTTGGCTAAAAATAATACCGGAAAGTGGTTTTTTAATTTTTTGAATTTTTTTGCAATTTCATTCGGAATTTTTTTGCCCCGGTCGAGTATGGACGGAATTCGGGACTAAAATTTTTTCCTTGCTTTCTCAGCCTATCTCATCCCGTTTTGTCTAAAAGTAATGCTGGAAATAGGTTTTTGAATTTTTTTGCTATTTTTTTCGGAGTTTTCTTGCCCGGGTCGGGTATGAACGGAATTTGGGACTAAAATTTTTTTCTCGCTTTCTCGGCCAATCTCGTCCCGTTTTGGCAAAAAATAATGCCGGAGAGACATGTTCTAATTTTTGAATTTTTTTGCGAATTTTTTCGTAATTTTCTTGCCTGGGTCGAATATGTACGGAATTCGGGACTAAAATTTTATTCTCTCTTTCTCGGCCTATCTCATCCCGTTTTGGCTAAAAATAATACCGGAAAGTGGTTCTTTAATTTTTTGAATTTTTTTGCAATTTCTTTCGGAATTTTCCTGCCCGGGTCGAGTATGGACGGAATTCGGGACTAAAATATTTTCCTCGCTTTCTCGGCCAATCCCATCCCGTTTTGGCCATAAATAATGCTGGAAAGAGGTTTTTTAATTTTTTGAATTTTTTTGCAATTTCTTTCGGAATTTTCATAACCGAGTCGAGTATGGACGGAATTCGGGAGTAAAATTTTTTCCTCGCTTTCTCGGCCTATCTCATCCCGTTTTGGCTAAAAATAATGCTGGAAAGAGAGTTTTTAATTTTTTGAATTCTTTTGCAATTTCTTTCGGAATTTTCTTGCCTGGACTGAGTATGAACGGAATTCAGGACCAAATTTTTTTTTTTCTCTTTCTAGGCCTATCTCATCCCGTTTTGGCTAAAAATAACGCCGGAGAGTGATTTTTTTATTTTTTGAATTATTTTTCAATTTTTTTCGGAATTTTCTTGCCAAATTCGTGTAGGGACGGAATTCGGGGGTGAAATTTTCTTTCCTGCGTTCTTGACCTCTCTCAACCCTTCTTAGCTAGAAATAACGCCAGAACTATGTTTTTTAATTTTTTAATTTTGTTGCTATTTTTTTCAAAATTTTCATGCCAGTGTCGAGTATGAACGGAATTCGGGACTAAATTTTTTTTTTTCTTTCTTGGCCTATTCCATCCCGTTTTGGCTAAAAATAATGCTGGAAAGAGGTTTTTTAATTTTTTGAATTTTTTTGCAATTTCTTTCGGAATTTTCCTGCCCGGGTCGAGTATGGACGGAATTCGGGACTAAAATATTTTCCTCGCTTTCTCGACCAATCCCAGGAGTTTTGGCCATAAATAATGCTGGAAAGAGGTTTTTTAATTTTTTGAATTTTTTTGCAATTTCTTTCGGAATTTTCTTGACCGGGTCGAGTATGGACGGAATTCGGGACTAAAATTTTTTCCTCGCTTTCTTGGCCTATCTCATCCCGTTTTGGCTAAAAATAATGCTGGAAAGAGATTTTTTAATTTTTTGAATTTTTTTGCAATTTCTTTCGGAATTTTCTTGCCTGGGTCGAGTATGGACGGAATTCGGGACTAAAATATTTTCCTCGCTTTCTCGGCCAATCCCATCCCGTTTTGGCCATACATAATGCTGGAAAGAGGTTTTTTAATTTTTTGAATTTTTTTGCAATTTCTTTCGGAATTTTCTTAACCGAGTCGAGTATGGACGGAATTCGGGACTAAAATCTTTTCCTCGCTTTCTCGGCCTATCTCATCCCGTTTTGGCTAAAAATAATGCTGGAAAGAGAGTTTTTAATTTTTTGAATTTTTTTGCAATTTCTTTCGGAATTTTCTTGCCTGGACCGAGTATGAACAGAATTCAGGACCAAATTTTTTTTTTCTCTTTCTCGGCCTATCTCATCCCGTTTTGGCTAAAAATAACGCCGGAAAGTGATTTTTTTATTTTTTGAATTATTTTTCTATTTTTTTCGGAATTTTCTTGCCAGATTCGTGTAGGGACGGAATTCGGGGGTGAAATTTTCTTTCTTTCGTTCTTGACCTCTCTCAATCCTTCTTAGCTAGAAATAACGCCAGAACTATGTTTTTTAATTTTTTAAATTTTTTGCTATTTTTTTCAAAATTTTTATGCCCGTGTCGTGTATGAACGGAATTCGGGACTAAATTTTTTTTTTTTCTTTCTTGGCCTATTCCATCCCGTTTTGGCTAAAAATAATGCTGGAAAGAGGTTTTTTAATTTTTTGAATTTTTTTGCAATTTTTTTCGGAATTTTCTTAGCCGGGCCGAGTATGAACGGAATTCGGGACCAAAATTTTTTTCTCGCTTTCTCGGCCGATCTCATCCCGTAATGCTGGAAATAGGTTTTTGAATTGTTTTGCTATTTTTTTCGGAATTTTCTTGCCCGGGTCGAGTATGAACGGAATTCGGAATTCGGGACAAAAATTTTTTTCTCGCTTTCTCGGCCATCTCATCCCCGTTTTGGCTAACAATAATGCCGGAGAAAATGTTTTTAATTTTTTGGAATTTGTTTGCGAATTTTTTCGGAATTCTTGCCCTGGTCGAGTATTAACGGGATTCGGTACTAAAATTTTTTCTCACTTTCTCGGCCTATCTCCTCCCGTTTTGGCTAAAATAATGGCGGAGTGAGGGTTTTCTTAATTTTTTGAATTTTTTTGCGAATTTTCTTGTATTTTCTTGCCCGGGATCGAAGTATGCGGAATTCGGGACTAAAATATTTTCCTCGGCTTTCTTCAGCCAATCTCATTTTCCCGTGGCTCCAAATAATGCTGGAAAAAGGTTTTTTTTAATTTTTTTCTATTTTTTTCGGAATTTTCTTGCTCGGGTCAGTAGGATGGGATTCGGGACTAAAATATTCTCCCTTTCTCGGCCAATCTCATCCCGTTTTGGATAGTAATAATGCTGGAAAGAGGTTTTTAATTTTGTGAATTTTTTATTGCAATTCTTTCGGAATTTCTTGACGGCCTCGAGTATGGACGGAATTCGAGACTAAAATTTTTCCCTCGCATTTCTCGGCCTATCTATCCCGTTTTGGCCAAAAATAATGCTGGAAGGAGGTTTTGAATTTTTTTGCAATTTCTTTCTGATTTTCTTACCCGGGTCGGAGTATAACGGGAATTCAGACTAAATTTTTTTCTCGCTTTCTCGGCCTATCTCAACCCGTTTGGCTAAAAGTAATGCTGGAAATAGGTTTTTGAATTTTTTTGCTATTTTTTGCGGAATTTTCTTGCCCGGGTCGAGTATGAACGGAATTTGGGACCAAAATTTTTTTTCTCGTTTTCTCGGCCTATCTCATCCAGTTTTGGAAATAAATAATGCCAGAGAGAGGTTTTTTAATTTTTTGAATTTTTTTGCGAATTTTTTCGTAATTTTCTTGCCCGGGTCGAATATGAACGGAATTCGGGACTAAAATTCTTTTCTCTCTTTCTCGGCCTATCTCATCCCGTTTTGGCTAAAAATAATACCGGAAAGTGGTTTTTTAATTTTTTGAATTTTTTTGCAATTTCATTCGGAATTTTTTTGCCCCGGTCGAGTATGGACGGAATTCGGGACTAAAATTTTTTCCTTGCTTTCTCAGCCTATCTCATCCCGTTTTGTCTAAAAGAAATGCTGGAAATAGGTTTTTGAATTTTTTTGCTATTTTTTTCGGAGTTTTCTTGCCCGGGTCGGGTATGAACGGAATTTGGGACTAAAATATTTTTCTCGCTTTCTCGGCCAATCTCGTCCTGTTTTGGCAAAAAATAATGCCGGAGAGACATGTTCTAATTTTTGAATTTTTTTGTGAATTTTTTCATAATTTTCTTGCCTGGGACGAATATGTACGGAATTCGGAACTAAAATTTTTTTCTCTCTTTCTCGGCCTATCTCATCCCGTTTTGGCTAAAAATAATACCGGAAAGTGGTTCTTTAATTTTTTGAATTTTTTTGCCATTTCTTTCGGAATTTTCTTGCCCGGGTCGAGTATGGACGGAATTCGGGACTAAAATATTTTCCTCGCTTTCTCGGCCAATCCCAGGAGTTTTGGCCATAAATAATGCTGGAAAGAGGTTTTTTAATTTTTTGAATTTTTTTGCAATTTCTTTCGGAATTTTCTTGACCGGGTCGAGTATGGACGGAATTCGGGACTAAAATTTTTTCCTCGCTTTCTTGGCCCATCTCATCCCGTTTTGGCTAAAAATAATGCTGGAAAGAGATTTTTTAATTTTTTGAATTTTTTGCAATGTCTTTCGGAATTTTCTTGCCTGGGTCGAGTATGGACGGAATTCGGGACTAAAATATTTTCCTCGCTTTCTCGGCCAATCCCATCCCGTTTTGGCCATAAATAATGCTGGAAAGAGGTTTTTTAATTTTTTGAATTTTTTTGCAATTTCTTTCGGAATTTTCTTGCCTGGGTCGAGTATGGACGGATTCGGGACTAAAATATTTTCCTCGCTTTCTCGGCCAATCCCATCCCATTTTGGCCATAAATAATGCTGGAAAGAGGTTTTTTAATTTTTTGAATTTTTTTGCAATTTCTTTCGGAATTTTCTTAACCGAGTCGAGTATGGACGGAATTCGGGACTAAAATTTTTTCCTCGCTTTTTCTAGGCCTATCTCATCCCGTTTTGGCTAAAAATAACGCCGGAAAGTGATTTTTTTATTTTTTGAATTATTTTTCTATTTTTTTCGGAATTTTCTTGCCAGATTCGTGTAGGGACGGAATTCGGGGGTGAAATTTTCTTTCTTTCGTTCTTGACCTCTCTCAACCCTTCTTAGCTATAAATAACGCCAGAACTATGTTTTTTAATTTTTTAATTTTTTTCCTATTTTTTTCAAAATTTTCATGCCCGTGTCGAGTATGAACGGAATTCGGGACTAAATTTTTTTTTTTTTTTCTTGCCTATTCCCATCCCGTTTTGGCTAAAATAATGCTGGAAAGAGGTTTTTTTAATTTTTGAATTTTTTTTGCAATTTTTTCGGAATTTTCTTAGCCAGGGGCCGGTATGAAACGGAATTCGGGACTAAAATTTTTTTCTCGCTTTCCGCCGAATCTTCATCCCGTAATGCCTGGAAAATAGGTTTTGAATTGTTTTGCTATTTTTTTTTTTCCGGAATTTTCATCCCCGGTCGAGTATGAACGGAATTGGGAACTAAAATTTTTTCTCGCTTTCTCGGCTATCTCATCCCCTTTTTTGGCTAACAATAATGCCGGAGAAATGTTTTTTAATTTTTTGAATTTGTTTGCGAATTTTTTCGGAATGTTCTTGCCCTGGTCGAGTATTAACGGGATTCGGTACTAAAATTTTTTTCTCACTTTCTCGGCCTATCTACTCCCGTTTTGGCTAAAAATAATGGCGGAGTGAGGCTTCTTAATTTTTTGAATTTTTTTGCGAATTTTCTTGTAATTTTCTTGCCCGGGTCGAGTATGGACGGAATTCGGGACTAAAATATTTTCCTCGCTTTCTCAGCCTATCTCATCCCGTTTTGGCTCCAAATAATGCTGGAAAAAGGTTTTTTAAATTTTTTTCTATTTTTTTCGGAATTTTCTTGCTCGGGTCGAGTATGGACGGAATTCGGGACTAAAATATTTTCCTCCCTTTCTCGGCCAATCTCATCCCGTTTTGGGTATAAATAAGCCTGGAAAGAGTTTTTAATTTTGTGAATTTTTTGCAATTTCTTTCGGAATTTTGACCGGCTCAGTATGGACGGAATTCGAGACAATTTTTTTCCTCGCTTTCTCGGCCTATCTCAATCACCGTTTTGGCTAAAATATAATGCTGGAAAGAGTTTTGGAATTTTTTTGCAATTTCTTTCCTGAATTTTCTTACCCGGTCCGAGTATGAACGGAATTTCCAGGACTAAAAATTTTTTTCTCGCTTTCTCGGCCTATTCTCATCCCCCGTTTTGCTAACAATAATGCGGAGAAAATGTTTTTTATAATTTTTGAATTTCCTTTCGGAATTTTCTTGCCTGGACCCGAGTATGAACGGAATTCGGACAAAATTTTTTTTTTTCTCTCTTTCTCGGCCTATCTCAATCCCGTTTTTGGCTAAAAAATAAACGCCGAGAAAGGTGATTTTTTTATTTTTTGAATATTTTTCTATTTTTCTTCGAGAATTTTCTTGCCAGATTTCGTTAGGAAGGATCGGGGGTGAAATTTTCTTCTTGTCGTCTGACCTCTCTCAACCCTTCTTAGCTAGAAATAACGCCAGAACTATGTTTTTTAATTTTTTTGCTATTTTTTTCAAAATTTTCATGCCCGTGTCGAGTATGAACGGAATTCAGGACTAAATATTTTTTTTTTTTCTTTCTTGGCCTATTCCATCCCGTTTTGGCTAAAAATAATGCTGGAAAGAGGTTTTTTAATTTTTTGAATTTTTTTTCAATTTTTTTCGGAATTTTCTTAGCCGGGCCGAGTATGAACGGAATTCGGGACTAAAATTTTTTTCTCGCTTTCTCGGCCGATCACATCCCGTAATGCTGGAAATAGGTTTTTGAATTGTTTTGCTATTTTTTTCGAAATTTTCTTGCCCGGGTCGAGTATGAACGGAATTCGGGACTAAAATTTTTTTCTCGCTTTCTCGGCCTATCTCATCCCCCGTTTTGGCTAACAATAATGCCGGAGAAATGTTTTTTAATTTTTTGAATTTTTTTGTGAATTTTTTCGGAATGTTCTTGCCCTGGTCGAGTATTAAGGGGATTCGGTACTAAAATTTTTTTCTCACTTTCTCGGCCTATCTCCTCCCGTTTTGGCTAAAAGTAATGGCGGAGTGAGGTTTCTTAATTTTTTGAATTTTTTTGCGAATTTTCTTGTAATTTTCTTGCCCGGGTCGAATATTAACGGAATTCGGGACTAAAATTTGTTTCTCTCTTTCTCGGCCGATCTCATCCCGTTTTGGCTAAAAATAATACCATAAAGTGGTTTTTTAATTTTTTGAATTTTTTTGCAATTTCTTTTGGAATTTTCTTGC
>NW_022155013.1:22500-25462 GCF_001633185.2 Quercus lobata | reverse complement strand
TGAAAAGGACTGTCATCACTGTTCAATAACATTTTTTTTTCTTCTTCTTCTTTTTAGTACTCTATCTCTCAGCTTTGTAAAGCAAAATACTATAGACCTACCTCAAAGTCTCAAACCCACCAAGGCCCACCCCATTTACCACCCTAAGCCCGAAACATGAGCATCACCGTTCCAGCGATACTATTCTCAACAAAAAATAAAATAAAAAGGTACTCAGTAGTCACTCCCCTTCCCCCCACCCCCAAAGAAAAAGAAGAGAAATGTCAACAGATAAGGATAATGACAGCTGAATGCCCAGGGTTGCAGATTTTTAAGGGGGAAAAAATCTCAGTACCAGTTTTAATCGTGTTCAAGCAGCAAATGTAGGTTCCTACCAGAAAAAAGCAAACAATGGGAAGTTTAATAGGACTGATTCCTAGAACTGCATTTCTATTTCACCAATAGCAGCCTTTGGCGTTATCTATCACAGTGAACCATATCTAAGGCAAGACTTTAAGAAGATAAGCAGAATGAAAATCAAATTACCATCTACAATTCAGTAATTAATCCAATCTCAAAATGCAAATAATTTCAACTTTTTCCCCTAATTGCAAAAAGTTTCAAAATCTATGACTAAGATTTCATCTAAGCCCAAGCCTAGTTGCAAGATTGCCACAAAACCAACAATAAAACAAAGACTATGAATTGAAATAAACTGAACAATGAAATATCTATCGAACTCAAATATGTTTCATAAATCCAAAACCCTAAATCACATCTTAACAATGAAGCCACAAACAAAGATGCTGGTTTTGCACAAAATAAAAAAAGGTGAACAAGATTTTTATTTATTTATTTATTTTGGATAAGTAAAATTATATAAAAAAGGAGACCTTTTTTGTTGGTTGATGTAAGGAAGTGGCATCCTTGCCTTTAGTTCCCTTCCCATGAGACACCCCACAAATCCCATGGACAGATAGTGTGTGGATAGAACCTAAGACCTCTGGGTTTATGTCACTCCCCATACCTATAAACCCACCACCCAAGTACCCCCTTGGGGGGGAAAAAAGGCAAAAAAGATAATAGCAGTAAAAAGTTATTGAGGGCCACAGTGAAAACATTTGTGTGTAGCAAATAAAGTTTTCCTGCCTTCTCCTTAACAATAATTGAGCTTAACCAAATGGTCCAGATCATAAAAGATTGGTTGTATCCACTATCCACCTTTCTCTTTCTAGTAATCATTGTAAGTAAATAGACAACATAAGACAAACTTCTTTTCAAAGGATATAGTTTGATTACCTTAATGCTGAGATCAGTATGGCGTGAATATGAGATGTGAAGCTTGCAAAACCCTCCATCGTAGATGCAGTGTCCTTCCAGGGCTTCCTTAGCAACAACAGCAGTTTGAACATCTGCAATCATGGCATGATCAGTACCAATTATAAATTCTAGTCCTAAGTGTTATAATATAAAGAAGGCTGCAAATCTTTTCTCACTAGCAATGTCTGCAGAACCCATATGGCACTAATACAAAAGAGTTATGCAGTAACTGCACAGTAATAAAAGCATGCCTAACACAGGTAAAATGTATCTGAAACTAGCAAGATGCTCAGGGTCAACGTTTGGGTAGATGAATATGATATTTATCTTCCTCAAGTCAACCAGTCAAGTATGTTTAATATGCCTATATGAATAGGGACAATTACGTAAGAGGATGACTTGTTGCCCGTTATAAATGCTCTGAAATTGTAATGCCCAGGCTCAACAGATTAGGAGATTAGAATGCACACCCACAACAAACAGCTACCACCATTCGGTTGTCATTGAGCAAAAAATAATGATTTATTTTGATGCAACCAGGCAACAGAAAACCATGATAATATATTTTTAATTGGCATTCACTTTGGGCAATTAAATAAGTGCATAGGCATAGCAGCCTAACACGCAGGCTACAGATAACAAATAGGTTAACACCCTTTCCTATCTCTCCCCCAGTTCCCCCCACCCCCCACCCCCCAACGCCACCCCACCCCACACACACAACACCCCTCTCCTCTTCTCCTGCTTGTTAAGCATGATATTATAAATAAATAAAACATGAACAGTCAGGTTTAGAGACTACCAGGGTACTGAATCAAAGCCTGCACACCCCCATTCTTATCAAACATGGCAATCTTTTGTACAGGCCCAAAAGCAGAAAACACCTAGCATGAAGACAAACAAACTAAATATCAGTATTGAGTATGACCAAAAAATAAATAGCGGAGTTAACCAAGAATTTTAATATTTGCTGTGTGATTCTAAGTACCATGTGTAAAACGTCCAAGGTGACAGCGTATTGCATATTCTCAATAGATGCAAGAAGAACGTTACTCTCTGGTTCTAGCTTTTTCCCATCCAAACCCATAATTACCTGCAATTACGACAAAATAATTCTATTTAATCAAACCAAAAATATCATACATTTGAAGCATCTCTATATAACTATATTCACCAAGAAAAATTAGAACTTTCTGGGGACAACACTTTCTGGAAGTGGTTATGGCAGATGAAAACACCAAGCAATATTAAAACTTTTGCCTGTCATGTGATCATGACTGCAAGGAAATATGGCCAACAAAGTCCAAGCTGGTAAAGAAGAAAATCATGGTTGACAACATGCATGAGCGAAGTGGACAAGCAGTGAAAACTACTTTACATGCATTCTGAGGGTGTGATGTAGCAAGGAATGTATGGGACTACAGAACTGCTCGACCCCAAGGCCTGCCAATGCAACAACCATCTTTTCTATTGCTGGCATGGGATGTAGCAGAACAAAGCAACAAAAATGACTCAGAACTAAATATGTCATGCATTCCAAGGTTTAGCAATAGCCACCCTTTGCTATGCTATTGTGCAGAAGAAATCTTCCCGAACATCTAACGGAATTAACAAGGACTAAAAAGTAACATTTGATTTAGGAGACCTCTTTGGAAAAAAAAAA
>NW_022155013.1:0-10000 GCF_001633185.2 Quercus lobata | reverse complement strand
TATTTAAGAGTCTCTTTTATTATAGTTTTATTTCTTAGTTTTACTAACAGAAAAAATATATTCTATACTCTATCCGTGTATCGGTTATTCCTACGAAATACCGGACGAAATAGAAAACGATCTTAGAAGGGATATAATGAAATTCTTTGATTGGTTCTTTCCGGAGGACCTTCTATTTTGACTGATGGGTACAACAAACAAAACAATTTTATTTTATTATAATAATATTATAACAAATCTAACTTATTATAACTAATACTAAATTAAATAAAATAATAAATAAACAGAGTGCTCCTATTCGAAACGCCTTGTGATCTTCAACCAATTCTGTGCCTCAATATAATTCCCGGGAGTAAGCGTTATAGCTTGTTTCCAATACTCAGCGGCTTGATCGAACCAAGCCTCCGCAATTTCAGAATTTCCCTGTCGAATGGCCTGTTCTCCCCGGTCGGAATAGGCAGGGAAATTCCTTCCCTTAGAACCGTACTTGAGAGTTTCCTACCTCATACGGCTCAGCAGTCAATTCTTTTGGTGTCCCTTTTTTTAATACCATATCTAATTGAATGAGATTTCTCATGGATCTATCTCATTTTTTTCGAGTTAACCAAAAGAGGTTAAGTAGATGAGTTTCAAACTTTAATTTTGATTAATAGTTGAATCAGTTTTAGTTTTATCTTTTCTCCCACCTTCAGAAGAATAAAACATAGGTCTTTCCGCTATCATTAGAGTTTTCTGAAAGGTAACTATCTCGGTTTCATATATAAATTTATATAGATATAGAATTTTTGAAAAAGTCTTTTCTTTGATAAGGAAGAAAAGACTTACTATCTTTGGGATCTGATTCTACACCGCTGCTCAATACCTTAGGGGATCGACTCTATTACATAAGTTGATTCCTAACTTTTATCTCCTATCGTTACATAAGTAAGCAGTTCTTATTGTATCGGACCAAAATCTCACTTAATTGATCTTTACGGTGCTTTTTCTGTCAATTAGACCCTTTCTTTATCCATAGACTAAAGGATCTAGGCATACCTATTACTTCCTACTTCGACTTCTACGAAGTTTCTTTCTTTTTCTTTGCTACAGCTGATAAAAATCGTTGTTTTGGACGATACCTATGATATGTAGAAAGCCTATTTTCGAGTATTTATTCGCGCATTTTTTTTCTCTTTCTTTCCTTTTTTTTTCTTTCTATAGTGGAGATAGTCGCACGTAATGACAGATCACGGCCATATTATTAAAAGCTTGTGGTAAGAACGGGTTTCGTTCTAGCGCCCTAAAATAATATTCCAAAGCTTTCGTATGTTCTCCGTTCCTTGTATGGATAAGGCCTATGTTATAGAGTATATAACTTCTATCATAGGGATCAATTTCTAGTCGCATAGCTTCATAATAATTCTGTAAAGCTTCCGCATAATTTCCTTCGGATTGAGCTGACATCCGTTACGGTCGTCATTCGATTCAAAGAATCTCCGTTCCAGAACCGTACGTGAGATTTTCATCTCATACGGCTCCTCCTTTTTTGATTTTTATGTGCATAATGAGAAGAATGAAGAATATCTGGAATCAAAAAAGATTGAAATAATTTCATTATGAACCGAAGGGGGCTAGTGTTTTTACAAGAAATTTCTAGCCAACCTTCCTGTAAAAGATCTTTTCTTAACATCAAGTACCTTATAAAAATGATAACTCTAACAATTTCTTTGTCCTTAACACCCCTCAATTTCCAGGAATTAGTCACTTCAACAGTCTTCGATGGTTATACGGGTATCCAAAATACGAACGAGATGGATGTTTGTTGTCCCAACCATTCTTCTTAGTCCCGATCCCGACAAAGAAAAGGTATAATTTCTAACAAAGTTTTCGTATTGTTGATTCCTAGGCGTAGTGCTTCTTCCCCTATGCTGCCTATCGGTACTCGTGGAGTAGGGTTGACTTAACCCATAGGATAGGTGTGTAACCTTTCGCTGAATACTAGAATTGATAATTGAAGCATCTGAGGCTGCATTAATCGTGGATACACGACAGAAGGAATTGTTTTATTTACAAACTTCACCTTTACAAAAAGAGTAGATTTATTTCAAATTTGTTTTCTTTCTATTCTTTCTATCCCGAATAATGTATCTTTCTCCGAAGACTGAAAGCAGTAAATAAAAAAATCAAATCGCACCATCTCTGTAATAGGTGAATGCCTCTTTTTCTCCTGAAGTTGTCGGAATTATTCGTAATAAGATATTGGCTACAATTGAAAAGGTCTTATCAATAAAATTTCCATTTATCCGAGATCTAGGCATCGGTAACAATCCATTCTATAATTTTTTTATTTT
Source organism: Quercus lobata (assembly GCF_001633185.2). Classification (NCBI taxonomy): domain Eukaryota; kingdom Viridiplantae; phylum Streptophyta; class Magnoliopsida; order Fagales; family Fagaceae; genus Quercus; species Quercus lobata. The sequence continues at coordinate 7,670 of NW_022155013.1, read as the reverse complement.
AACTACCTCTTGCGAGAAAATGATCCCACAAACAAAGGAATTAATTGTACAGTACGAAATAACATAAAAAAGAATCATTAAAAAAAAGATATGACCTTCTATTCAAACTATTCAAATTATTTGTTTTTTTGAAAGGAATCAATAGAAGAAAATATTTGAATCCGATTAGATTCGATTTAATTTAATCCAAATGTAGTTGTCTAAGAATGAAAGGAACTATTCCGATTTCATCGAAGTTGAAGAATCAAAGAATTTATCTTACCGATTCGGCTAATTATAGAAGGTTTAATTGATATGACCCAAAGGTTAAAAAGACTCGAATAATCATTCTATGATGAAAATAGAATAACCATCTGTTTTGTGTTGTGTGCATTACATAGTGGGTATAAACTATAGAATCAAATAGAAAAATTCCTGGGATGATTCATGAATTTGAAATAGATCCATGGGAGTAAGGAGTTATTATTGAAAGATCTAAAACTGGAAATAAATCTTATAAATTTTATGAATATGGAATCATAGTCTAAAAAAGAAAATATAATCATGATCTAAAATAAACGTATCCATTAGAAACATAGTATAAAAAAAAAATGGATCGATTGATTCGTTCTAATTCATTGATTAAATCTTCTGGTATAAATATTTTAATGTAATAAAGAATAAATATTGGAAAAAGACGTGACTTCGCAAAAATGAATAGATATATATATCTATTTTTTTAACAGTTTTCACAAAAAAATGTATCCCCCCCCCCTTGCCCTTGAAGGAAGGCTTTTTCTTTGCTGAAACGTTTTCTATATTTTTATAGTTAGAATCGACGCTACATACCTATTCAAAAATAGAATATGAAATGACTCACTATTCACCCGGTTTTGGGGCCATAATCATTGTGTAGGAAAGATGGCCGAGTGGTTGAAGGCGTAGCATTGGAACTGCTATGTAGGCTTTTGTTTACCGAGGGTTCGAATCCCTCTCTTTCCGTACCTTTCAACCAATTCACCGATCTTATTGACAGCAATGGATCAAAGCAAATAACAATGGATACCATTATTCCTTAGACCTTTCTTTGATTTTGATATAGATTCCTTATTCCTAATTTATTTAGTACGGAAAATACTGTAAAGAGTGGACAACAGGGAATGAAAATTTCCCTACCGATCCGTGATCCATGATCCTTGAATGGGAGAAAGATCCCCATATCAAATTCCTTACTTTTGTCGGTCTTTTTGCTTAGGCGAAAGAGGGAAAAGGTGTCCGAACCCTTGTTGTTTTATTTTAATTAGGTTTAAGTCTGACGAGAATAATATTCTACAACTAGCAATTCATTTATTTTCAAACAGACCCATTTACTATCTATTATTTGATTGACTAATCCTTTATATTGGAATGGGTGAAAAGTCAAATGTTTTGGTAATTCCTCATCACGAGGAGATGAATCAAGACAATTTTGAATCAGAGCTCTAGATTTTTGTTCATCCCTCGCTGTAATAATATCTTGGGGTTTGCAGCGATAACTTGGTATATCTACTATACGACCATTAACTAAAATATGTCTATGGTTAACTAATTGGCGGGCTTGGGGAATAGTCGAGGCCATACCCAATCGAAAAAGGATGTTATCCAAACGCATTTCAAGTAATTGTAGTAAAACCCGACCCGTTGACCCTTTGGCTTTTCCGGCAATACGAACGTATTTAAGTAATTGTCGTTCTGTAAGACCATAATGAAAACGCAATTTTTGTTTTTCTTCTAAACGAATACGATATTGAGATTTTTTACTGGAACGTGATTGGTTTCTAAGATCGCTTCCGGCTTTAGGCCTTTTACTAGTTAGTCCCGGTAAAGCCCCCAGACGTCGTATTTTTTTGAAACGAGGCCCTCTGTAACGCGACATAAAGACTCCTTATTTTATTGAAATTTCATAAACTTAAATTAAAACTAAACTAAATGATAAATGAAGCGACATCCCCTAGAGTATTTACCACAAAGAATAATTAGATGAATTGGATAAATATCCGGACCGTATTGGATTTGTATATTTATAAAAAAAATGAAAGGTTCTTTTCGTGATTTGTTATACAGGGATCTAGCTCCTCTAATTTTTTATTTAGAATTTGAAGTTCCTACGACATAGTAGATCGGTGACTCTTGGAAAAAGGGGTACGAAGCTTTTTCAATATTCTTTGATTTCACAATATCAATTATGTAAAAAAATCAAAAAAATAAAGAAAAGCCTGCTATCGGAATCGAACCGATGACCATCGCATTACAAATGCGATGCTCTAACCTCTGAGCTAAGCGGGCTCGCATAACAAAAATTGTACATACATAGGGATTTAGTAAACTACTGGGATCTTAGCTATTAATTGTTCATTCTTAGTTTTCATACCATAATTAATATGAATATAGAATAGAATTTCAAATAAATATTAAATAGTTGAATGAATATATTCTCGAACATAACGATTAATATTCGAAATGGAATCTAATTAGATTAGAATCTTATTCTACACATTCTAATCTTACTTATTTATTCTAATTCTAGATAGATTCTAAGATAGATTCTAATTTGAAATAATTCTAATTCTAAATAGTTAGATCAATTAGAAATTAATAGAATAATATAATAAGAAATTTATATTAATAAATTTCTTTTTTTTTAGTCATTTTTAGTTATGTTATAGAGGGGCCGCCTTAACTTAAGGAAATTAAAAAAGTAAAGGCTACGAATAAAAAAAAAATGAAAAAGAGAAGGCCGTAATCCAGATCATAATGAAAGATTCCTCCGCTTTCGTTCGGAAAGATAAAACAAAAAAAAAAGAATCGACCGTTCGAGTATCTCAAATTACACGATAAAAATGATATAAAAGAAAGAGAGGCATACATAATCTATATTGGTATAGATAATATATATCTATATTGAATTGCGGATACAGAAATGATAGAATCATTTCTGATTGGATCAACTCTGGATCTTCGATAGAGATGAAATGAGATAAACAATAAAAAAATAGGAGTAAACACTTTTCGATATAGGAATTGGTATCTAATAAATTCAAAGATTCCGGCATAAATGAAAGAAAAAGGAAAAAAGCGAGGAAGGACATCATAATGAGATCCTAATCTTAAAACAACAAAATAAAAATGGGGGATATGGCGAAATTGGTAGACGCTACGGACTTAATTGGATTGAGCCTTGGTATGGAAACTTACCAAGTGATAACTTTCAAATTCAGAGAAACCCTGGAATTAAAAATGGGCAATCCTGAGCCAAATCCTATTTTACGAAAACAAATAAGGGTTCAGAAGAAAGCAAGAATAAAAAAAGGATAGGTGCAGAGACTCAATGGAAGCTGTTCTAACAAGTGGGGTTAACTTCTTTACGTTATTACATTAACGTAATCCTTATATCAAAACTACAGAAAGGATAAACCTATATACATACGTATATGTACTGAAATCCTATCTCAAATGATTAATGACGACCCGAATCTTTATTTATTTATATTTCTATAAATAATATAAATAAAAATCGAAAGAGTTGTTGTGAATCGATCCAAATTGAAGAAAGAATCGAATATTTATTAATAAAATTTATCGTACGAGAATAAAGATAGAGTCCCATTCCACACGTCAATACCGACAAGAATGAAATTTATAGGAAGAGGAAAATCCGTCGACTTTAGAAATCGTGAGGGTTCGAGTCCCTCTATCCCCAAAAAGGCCCGTTTGATTCCCCAATTATTTATCCGATCCGCTCTTTTCGTTTCGTTAGCGGTTTAAAATTCGTTATGTTTTTCAATCATTCTACTCTTTTACAAATGGATCTGATTGGAAATTTTTTTTTCTTATTACAATATTTGTGATATATATGATACGCGTACAAATGAACATCTTTGAGGAAGGTATCCCCACTTCCAATTTGAATGATTAACAATACATATCATTTCTTGTACTGTATTAAAACTTATAAAGTTTTCTTTTTGAAGATCCAAGAAATTACAGGGTCTGGATAAAGTAAGACTTTTTTGTCTTTTTAATTGACATAAACTCAAGTTATCTATTAAAATAAGGACGATGCACGGATAATGGTCGGGATAGCTTAGCTGGTAGAGCAGAGGACTGAAAATCCTCATGTCACCAGTTCAAATCTGGTTCCTGGCACATGATTTATTTGTATGAGTATCCGTTTTACAAATGAATTGATATGGGTCAACATACATATTCATTACTAGTCTATATCATGATAGATACTTATCTATCTAGGTGTCTGAGAATATACCCTTTCTAGAATTATAGAATAGATGAGTAAAGAGTATGTCTATAAAATCTGTAAAATAAAAAAAAATGAGATTTGACTTCCTTTTCTTTTTTATTTGTTCATACGGTGTCTCTTACCGTTCAAAAACAATGTTAATACTTTAGATAGTTAATACTTCATACATATTAAAATAGAAAGGTTAAATTAATTGGTTGAAAGACTCAAAGGTATAGTCTCGCGGAGTTGAAAGGTGGGAATAACCAAGATTCATTTCAGATACAGTACAAATAAAATCCAAGCCCTCCTCTCATTTCGTTGTCTTTTCTTTTCATATTCTATTTCTTCATTTCCTCCTATGTGACTTTGTCGAACTCATTTAAGTTTTGTGCGTGGTACATAGTTCATGATGCGAAACTCTTTTAGGTCATCCTAATACTAATTGTATTTTTTTAATTGTCTTGTTTTTTTTTTATTTATCCTTTTTATTTCTATTTTTTATTGTTTCTATTTTTATATATTATATATATATTTATTTGAATAGAAACAATTTTTTTTTTATTCTATTTATTTTGTATTATTTATTTGTATTTGATTTATATTTTATTTCGTTTTATTTAGCCCATTTAGAATAGAATGCGAATGAGACTTCCATTACGCTCTTTGGTCTATAAGAGAACGTACAAACATTATTTGAATACCTGGAGTTGTAGAAGTGAAAATTAGTTTCTTATTTTTTATATTTAATTTTATTATTTATATTTAATGAGCATCCTGTATTTCATAAAAATTCGGGGCAATATAATCCTTACGTAAGGGCCACCCTATCCAACTTTCGGGCATTAAGATACGTTTCAGACGTGGATGATTATCATAAAAGATTCCCAACATATCATAAGATTCCCTTTCTTGAAAATCCGCACTTTTCCAAACCCAGAAAACAGACGGAATTCTAGGATTCCACCTTGGGGCAAATACTTTTATACATACCTCTTCTGGTTGATCTATACCATAAGCTATTCTCGTAAGATGATACACACTAGCTAACAGTCCGCCCGGTGCTACATCATAGGCACATTGGGAACGTAAATAATTGTAACCATATACATATAAAATGACAGCAATGGAATGCCAATCCCCAGGCTTTATTTGTAAAGTCTCTATTCCTTGGTAGTCGAAGCCCAAAGATCTATGAACTAACCCATGTTTGGCTAGCCAAGCAGACAAACGACCTTGCATCTTTTTTATCTCTCCCACATTTTGATTTGTATAAAACTTCTATTTGTCTCTATAAGTTAAGTATTTCACATTTACGATGAAATTTATGAAAATTATTGTTTGTTATTATGTAAAAAAATGTGAAAAAAAAAAAATCCTGCCTAATTCACTAATTCGGGGGAAGATACTGAACTCTTGTTGTATTTGAAAAATATTTCAAGAGGGATCTCCGAAATCGATGTAGATGGTGGTTGATCGAGTAATCCTCGATCATAATTTCCAGTATGAGTACTTCGTCCAATATAAAACTTGTGGTTGATAGTAAAACACCGACTCCCCTGTTGAGACCTAATTCGATCTTCATAGATTTCTCGAGATAGTTTTTTACGAAGTTTTGTTATAGCATCTATAACTGCCTCCGGTTTAGGTGGACAACCTGGCAAATAGACATCTACAGGAATTAGCTTATCGACCCCCCGAACAGTAGTATAAGAATCGGTACTGAACATACCCCCTGTAATTGTACATGCTCCCATAGCAATAACATATTTTGGTTCAGGCATTTGTTCATATAATCTCACTAAAGAAGGAGCCATTTTCATTGTTACTGTACCCGCAGTTAAAATTAGGTCTGCCTGTCTAGGACTCGATCTTGGTACCAGCCCATAACGGTCAAAGTCGAATCGTGAGCCTATTAATGAAGCAAATTCAATGAAACAACAACTGGTACCATATAGAAGCGGCCACAAACTGGACAGTCTTGACCAATTTGAAAGATCATTTGATGTAGTTGAAATAACTGAATTTTTTTGGGGGGCTGTTCGATCAAGTAAGGGAAACTCAATGGAATTCATAACCGTTTCAATGTTTTTTTTTTACTTTCTTTATCTTTATTTTTATTGTCTGAATATTCAAGAGCTAAGACCATTCCAATGCTCCTTTTCGCCATGCATAAACTGAACCAACAATTAGGATAAGCACGAAAATGAAAGCTTCTATAAATACGGATATACCCAATACATCAAAACTCATTGCCCATGGATAAAGAAAAACCGTTTCAACATCAAAAACAACAAAAACTAGAGCAAACATATAATACCGAATTCGAAATTGGAGCCAAGCATCACCCATTGGTTCTATTCCCGATTCATAACTAGAAAGTTTCTCTGGCCCTTTGCGAATCGGGGCTAAAACTCCCGAAATCAAAAATGCCAAAATAGGAATAGCACTTGCTATTAGTAGAAATGCCCAGAAAATATCATATTCGTAAAGTAGAAACATAGACGGACTCCTTGCATGCGGAAAATATGCCGGATTAGTTGATTGGAATTGGAATGAATTGTCAAGCCATCCATAACTCTTTAGTCAAAACAAAACTTCATTTGGATCGAACTGCTTAGTTTCGCCTGTTTGTTTCGGCACGTGTCAACCTTCCGCTCACGATTCATCCACTCGAATCCCATTTCTAATATATATATATTACTTTTATACTATTTCTATTTATACTATAAAACTAAGCTATAAAACTAAGAGTCTCGCGGTTTCACTTCACTTCGGATTTGAATTTTATATAAATTGATTAGAAGGAACTAAAGGATATAAAGAGCTAAAGAAAAGGAATTTTAATTTAAATAGCATTCTAATTGTTTTGTTTAGAATTCTATTATTATTAAAAATGAAATTTCTATTAGAAATTCATATTCTAAATTGAAATAAAATCTATTTATTTTTTTATTCTAGTTAGATTATAGGGCTATACGGACTCGAACCGTAGACCTTCTCGGTAAAACAGATCAAACTAATTATTATCAAAATGATTTGAACCGTTTCAAAGACCCAACATGCATTTTTTTGTGCATTGGGCTCTTTCATAAACTGAAAGAAATATCGGCTAGTCTACCATATTTTTTCTTGACATAAAGATAAAGAGATGGCTCCGTGTGCTCGGATTCATTATTTTGATTCCAATAAAAAGGAGCACTACCAAAGTGTTTCAAAGAAGGATTATCCTGACGTAGGTCTGCTTTTGGCCTAGATTAACTTAAGTTAAATGGAGTATGTCTCTATCGACCCGCTTCCGCTTAACTTAAAGAAGCAAATATGAAACTTCATACACCTTAAAGCTCATAAGATAGGACGAAAAAAGAATTTTTTGAGGTCTTGATACTCATTATGCCTAGCATTGAATAGATGG